>NC_091178.1:1984567-2142067 GCF_040958095.1 Procambarus clarkii
GTGTTATTTCTCGTTTGGTAACTCTAGTTTGTTATTCAGAGATTTAAGTTTCTAGTGACTTTTCTTTTATACTAAATCATATGTTAGTTCCTTACAAACAAATTTCCATTAAACTTTCCAACAATTTGGCTACCAAACTATACGACTTCCAATATCTAGTTTGCGTTTTCAACAATGAATACTATCTAAATGGAATCTGTTTAATTATATTTTGAAGAGTGACACTAATTATATGGAATATAAAATTAATTAAAATATTAAAGTGAATATCAATTCTTTAAACTCTCTTATCCGTCCTCTGGCACATGAATCACTCTCTCTCTCTCTCTCTCTCTCTCTCTCTCTCTCTCTCTCTCTCTCTCTCTCTCTCTCTCTCTCTCTCTCTCTCTCTCTCTCTCTCTCTCTCTCTCTCTCTCTCTCTGGTGTGGGTGACCCCTAATCTCCCCTGAAGTTCCTGGGGTGGCTCCTAGGAAGGTCGGAGTTGGGTCCCTGAGGGTTGCTTCTCACAGGGCGTTGAGGGTTGGGTATTATTATTATTAACATCTTTATTGACAAAATTAATTACAATTTTGTCTAATCTAAGGATTTCGATTAAGTCTTTTTAAAGTGAGGATAATACTGGTATTCACTGTCACGCAGGACAGAGGGTCATACACAAGAAAATACGTCTAAACTGTAGGCTGAAGCACACACATCATGGTTACAATCAATGTTTTAATGTATGGATATGTGAAAATAACTTTCTATTGTGCACTGCCACACAAGGGCAGGGATGGGTTCATAAGTGATGCAGCTTAGAAGTATGAGGATTGGGTACGCTATAAAGATTCCCAGGAAGGTTGGGGATTGGGGCCCCCAGTGATGGCTTCACCCAGGGCGGTCAGGGTTGGGTCCCATGTAGGTGGATCTCCAAAGATGGTTGGGTTCCCTGGGGTGGCTCCTCCAAGGGCGCTTGAAAATGGATGACAAAGAAGGCCGCGACGCTGGGTGATGGCAGACCAAACATGTCCACGGTGACTCAACAACCAGGCCCTTCACTCGCTCGCCCCCTGGTAATCTGCCCTCCTTGGCGTGTATTTTTATTCAGTTTGTGTGTGTGTGTGTGTGTGTACTCACCTATTTGTACTCGCCTATTTCTGCTTGCGGAGGTTGAGCTCTGGCTCTTTGGTCCCGCCTCTCGACCGTCAATCATCTGGTGTCTAGGTTCCTGAGCCTATTGAGCTCTATCATATCTACACTTGAAACTGTGTATGGAGTCAGCCTCCACCACATCACTTCCTAATGCATTCCATTTGTCAACCACTCTGACACTAAAAAGTTCTTTCTACTATTTCTTTGGCTCATTTGGGCACACAATTTCCACCTGTGTCCCCTAGTGCGTGTGTCCCTTGTGTTAAATAGCATTTCCTTATCTACCCTATCAATTCTTTTGAGAATCTTGTATGTAGTGATCATGTCCCCCCCTAACTCTTCTGTATTCTAACGACGTGAGGTTTAACTCCAGTAGTTTCTCCTCGTAGCTCATACCTCTCAGCTCGGGTACTAGTCTGGTGGCAAACCTTTGAACCTGTTCTAGTTTAGTCTTGTGCTTGACTAGATATGGACTCCATGCTGGAGCTGCATACTCCAAGATTGGTCTGACATATGTGGTATACAAAGTTCTGAATGATTCCTTTCACTAGTTTCTAAATGTCATTCTTATCTTGGCCAACCTGACGTATGCCGCTGATGTTATCCTCTTGGTATGGGCTTCAGGGGACAGGTCTGGCGTGATATCAACCCCCCAAGTCTTTCTCTGGCTCTTGAAGAATTAAATCTCCCAAATGATACCTTGTATCTGATCTCCTGCTCCCTACACCTATCTTCATTACATTACATTTGCTTGGGTTAAATTCCAACAACCACCTGTTCGACCATTCCTTCAGTTTGTCTAGATCTTCTTGAAGCCTCAAGCAGTCCTCCGCTGTCTTAATCCTTCTCATAATTTTGGCGTCGTCAGCAAACATTAAGAGGAATGAGTCAATACCCTCTGGAAGCTCATTTACGTATATCAGAAACAGGATAAGTCCGAGTACAGAGCCCTGTGGGACTCCACTGGTGACTTCACGCCAATCTGAGGTCTCCCTCCTCACTGTAACTCTCTGCTTCCTATTGCTTAGGTACTCCCTTATCCACTGGAGCACCTTACCAGTCACTCCTGCCTGTCTCTCCAGCTTATGCACCAGCCACTTATGGGGTACTGTGTCAAAGGCTTTCCGACAGTCTAAAAAAAATGGAGTCCGCCCAGCCTTCTCTTTCTTGCTTAATTGTTGTCACATGGTTGTGGAACTCTATTAAGCCTGTAAGGCAAGATTTACCCTCCCTGAACCCATGTTGGCGATTTGTCACAGTCCCTTCTCTCCAGATGTGTTACCAGGGTTTTTTCACGATGTTCTCCATCACCTTGCATGGTATACAAGTTAAGGACACTGGCCTGAAGTTCAGTGCCTTTTGTCTGTCACCCTTTTTGTATATTGGGACTACATTAGCCGTCTTCCATATTTCGGGTAGGTCTCCCGTCTCCAGTGACTTAATATACTCTGTGGAGAATGGCAAGCAAAGTGCTTCTGCACACTCTTTCAATACCCATGGTGAAATATCGTCTGGACCAACAGCCTTTCTTACATCCAGATCCAACAGGTGTCTCTTGACCGCCTCTCTCGTAATTTCGAACCCTTCCACGGCCGCCTGGTTTATTGCCCCCCCTCTCCTAGCACAGTGACCTCACCTTGCTCTGTTATGAAAACCTCCTGGAACTTCTTGTTGAGTTCTTCTCACGCCTTTGTCATTCTCT
The DNA here is from genome assembly GCF_040958095.1 of Procambarus clarkii. Classification (NCBI taxonomy): domain Eukaryota; kingdom Metazoa; phylum Arthropoda; class Malacostraca; order Decapoda; family Cambaridae; genus Procambarus; species Procambarus clarkii. The sequence continues at coordinate 1,987,401 of NC_091178.1, forward strand.
GTGTACCTGTCCTTACCCGTTCTAAGTTTCATTACCTGTTCATTCACTGTTGTTTTCCTCCTGATGACTGTGGAGTAGCTTTGGTTCAGTCTTGGCTTTGCTTGCTATATCATTTTCACAATTTTTCTGAGCTTCTCTTCTCACACTAACATTCTCATTCCTGGTTCTCTGGTATCTCTCTCTGCTTTCTGGTGTTCTGTTATTCCGGAAGTTCCTCCACGCCCTTTCGTTCAGTTCCTTCGCTTCCATACATGCCCTATTAAACTTTGGATTCTTCTTTTGCTTCTCGGATTTTTCCTTTTGGGCCGGGATGAACATGCTTACTGCCTCCTGATACTTTTGGGTGACATAGTCCATACTGTCATGTACAGACATAACTCTGAGGTCTGTGTTCAATGGTATATCCCTTAGGAAACTTCTCATCTCCTCATAATTTCCCTTTCGGTACGCCAGAATTTTTTTTTTTTTTTGGGGGGGGGGGGGGAGATAAATCCTAGCTCTACCAGGTACAGGGTTCTTGGGTTCCTCTGTATTCACCTATTTGTGCTTTCGGGAGTTGAGCTCTGGCTCATAGGTCCCACCTCTCAACTATCAATCACCTGATGTACAGATTCCTGAGCCTTTTGGGCTCTATCATATCTACATTTGAAACTGTGTGTGGAGTCAGCCTCCACCACCTCACTGCCTAATACATTCCATTTGTTGACTACTCTGACACTGAAAAAGTTCTTTTTAACGTTCCTGTGGCTCATTTGGGTACTCAGTTTCCACCTGTGTCCCCTGTGTCCTGCCTCATCTGTGTCTCCAGCTGCCACCCGTGTCCCCTGTGTCCTGCCTCATCTGTGTCTCCAGCTGCCACCCGTGTCCTATGTGTCCTGCCTCATCTGTGTCTCCAGCTGCCACCCGTATCCCCTGTGTTCTGCAGTTTCTCAGTGACATAATAGTGAACAGATTAAACACACCAAGACTCGATACACAGCTTTAAATATGATAGGGCCGAATAGGGTCTGTAACATATAAACCAGTCGAATTTGCACACCAGTTGAGAGGCGGGGCCCAAGAGCCGTGGCTCACACATCATAAGTACAGCCGGATGAGTGCACACACACAAAACTTGGCCCAGAGAAAAGACTGCTGTGGTGTGAAGTGAAGAGAAAACAATGTGATGTCACTAGAGCAGAGGAGAACCACAATACAACGATAGGAAGAGACAGGGTGGAATGATCCATTTTTGTTCACATGACAAGATGCAGGAAAATCTATATGTGGAAGCTGGAACAAATCCTTCAGGTGTGTGTGTGTGTATGTATGTATGTATGTATGTATGTAAGGCGCTACAATGAGTACTGGTCCCGCGGTATAATAATATATATATATATATATATATATATATATATATATATATATATATATATATATATATATATATATATATATATATATATTATTATTATTATACCGCGGGACCAGTACTCATTGTAGCGCCTTTTATTAAAATAGAAGAATGCTCATTTTGTGTCTGCAAGCGTACAAAATAAGCCGTTGGATGCGGCATGATAATGATAATGCTATGGAAATGGGGGTGCACTTTCGGACCAGTAGGTATTGTCCAGGGAAAGGCTAGGTGGGTCAGTATGGGCTTTCGACATGGGGGGAAAGCCATAGACAGTTAATGGGCTGAAGATAAGCCGGACCCTCGAGAGAGAGAGAGAGAGAGGAAAGCCCAGGACGACCTCTACTCTGTTGATGTCGTCTGGAATCACCGACACTGGCTCGGTTGGGTTTGTTATGGTCTGTTTTCCCATGGGAGGGAGAGACGGGTTGGGGGGGTGTGGCGGGGAAAGTCGTTTACATGAAACGTGTGGTCGTTTCACCACCTCCAGCTCCCTCACCCACCAGACCCCAGCTTCTATATCAGCAGCTGTCACCCCCATCTCTTCTCCCCAAACAAGACCATCTCTAACCGACCCTATCAGCTGCCCATCCGGCCGATCCAGCGTACCCACGCCAGCACAGCTACGAAATACACAGATGGTATTTGTAGATTACCCTTACAACAGAAGATGGTTTTCCTTTTTGGTGTATTAGGCAAAATGTCTCAATGTAAACAAAGATGACAGAATTTGCAGGTAACACTGCAACTACAAATAAAGTCTTTGTAGTACCCAGGGCTATAAAGTAAATCTGATATGATAAAAAGAGCACTTTGTGTTCTCTACGGCCACAGCTACTGACAATGCTTCCACATTTCAGACTGAAATATTCGCAATCAAATTGCCCTTTTGCAATGCACATGCAGTCATAATAATGATGAAATGATTAACACCAAAACAATCAGTCAACCACCCCCCCTTACCCCCCCCCCTTACCCCTAAAAAAATCACAGCTCTAATCACATCAAACAATGAAAACATTATCAAAATTGTATATATGTATAGTCACCAAAGTTACCGTCCTCTATAACCTACGGCTACAGGGTCAAGGGGAAATGCAACATCCACCCACACAAGGGAATGAGGTAGAGCGAGGGGAGGGGGGGGGGGGAGTGCAGGAGAGATAATAGCCTGAGTGGGGAGAGGAATGAGGGGTTAGACTTGGGGTGAGAATTGATGGTTGAATGGCAAATCAGCGACTTCCTTCTCCCCCCCCCCCTAAAAATATATTAAAAAAGGCTGGGAGCTTTCTTTCAAACCTCCCAAAAAAACGACACCTCGTGTCTTCCTTTTATGACAGGTGTGTTACCTGTCAATTTAACCGATGCGCCGCCCATGACGGAGTCTTGTCGGGTATAGCAGAATTGCACACCTGTTACCAGTGGGAGTCAGAGCGAGATAGAGAGGAATAGTGAAAAGGGTTGACCGAGTAAGGTAGGAACTGTGAGAACCAGAGCGAGAACAAATATAAAACTTGAAATTAACTCAAGTCGGGAAGATTGTGAAGTCTACGTATAATGATTTAATGTAAATATGTTGCTCGTGAAAGAGAACATTTTCTATAACTAGCTGACACTATAATTATAAGGTGTGAAGGATAGATGAAATTGAGAATGTAATAATCTCCGTTGATGTCTGATAATGACCTTTTGTGCCCTCTGTTATGCCTTTTGCGTTACCGCTCAAGGGATGAACGACTCCGGCGGCAACAATCAATCTACTTATTTTTCCCTCAACATTCCACACGATCTGAACGGAACCCGCTCCTGTTGGAAAGTCGTGCGCTCCGCCGCCACCCAACCGCGCTCGGATCTTTCCCCTTTTTTGTCCAAAAAGTTTGATAGGGGGAAGGGAAGAAGGGAAGGGAAGGGAAGGGAAGGGAAGGGAAGGGAAGGGAAGGGAAGGGAAGGGAAGGGAAGGGATGGGAAGGGAAGGCAGAAATTAGAATTCTGGGTTTGTGAAAGAGAGTGAGGGAGTAAGATTTTGTGGCCCTTACCACTTGGCCTCCTGTTCCCTCCGCCAAGTTTCATATTACCTTACATTTAGTTGGGTTGAACTTTAGTAACCTGTACAGCCTCTTGCTATCTTCCTCGGTAATAATCCTCCTCATAATTTTTGCATTATCAGAAACATTGAGAGAAACGTGTTAATACTCTCTAGGAGATCATTTACATATATCAGAAGCGTGTGTGTGTGTACTCACCTATGTGCTTGCGGGGGTTGAGCTTTGGTTCTTTGGTCCCGCCTCTTAACTATCAATCAACTGGTGTACAGATTCCTGAGCCTACTGGGATCTATCATATCTACATTTGAAACTGTGTATGGAGTCAGCCTCCACCACATCACTGCCTAATGCTTTCCATCTGTTAACTACTCTGACACTGAAAAAGTTCTTTCTAACGTCTCTGTGGCTCATGTGGGTACTCAGTTTCCACCTGTGTCCCCTTGTTCGCATACCACTAGTGTTGAATAGTTTATCTTTATCTACCCGGTCGATTCCTATGAGGATTTTGTAGGTTGTGATCATGTCTCCCTTTACTCCTCTGTTTTCCAGTGTCGTAAGGTGCATTTGCCGCAGCGTTTCCTCGTAACTCATGCCTCTTAGTTCTGGGACTCTAGTGGTATACCTTTGAACTTTTTCCAGCTTCGTCTTGTGCTTGACAAGGTACGGGCTCCATGCTGGGGCCGCATACTCCAGGATTGGTCGTACATATGTGGTATACAAAATTGTGAATGATTCCTTACACAGGTTCCTGAAGGCTGTTCTGATGTTAGCCAGCCTCGTATATGCCGCAGACGTTATTCTTTTTATGTGGGCTTCAGGAGACAGGTTTAGTGTGATATCAACTCTTAGATCTTTCTCTCTGTCCGTTCCATTAAGTACTTCATCTCCTATTCTGTATCCTGTGTCGGGCCTCCTGTTTCCACCGCCTAGTTTTATTACTTTGCAATTACTCGGGTTGAACTTTAACAGCCATTTGTTGGACCATTCACTCTGTCTAGGTCATCTTGTAGCCTCCTACTATCATCCTCTGTTTCAATCCTCCTCATAATTTTTGCATCATCAGCAAACGTTGAGAGAAAAGAGTTTATACCCTCTGGGAGGTCATTTACATATATCAGAAACAGTATAGGTCCAAGGACTGACCCCTGCGGGACTCCACTTGTAACGTCTCGCCAATCTGAGACCTCACCCCTCACACTGACTCGTTGTCTCCTGTTGCTTAGGTACTCCTTTATCCAATGGAGTACCTTCCCTTTCACTCCAGCCTGCATCTCCAACTTTTTCACTAGCCTCTTGTGTGGTACTGTATCAAAGGCTTTCTGGCAATCCAAACATATGCAGTCTGCCCACCCTTCTTTCTTGCCTGATTTTTGTTGCCTGGTCGTAGAATTCAAGTAACCCTGTGAGGCAGAACTTGAAATCCCTGAACCCATGTTGATGCTGTGCTACAAAGTTCTTTCGCTCCAGATGCTCCACTAGCTTTCTTCGCACAATCTTCTCCATCAGCTTGCATGGTATACAGGTTAGGGACACTGGCCTGTAGTTCAGTGCCTCCTGTCTATCCCCTTTCTTTTATATCGGGACTACGTTAGCTGCTTTCCATATTTCTGGCAGTTCCCCTGTTGCCAGTGATTTGTTATACACTATGGAGAGTGGTAGGCACAGTTCTCTTGCTCCTTCCTTTAGTATCCAAGGGGAGATTCCATCTGGGCCTATAATCTTCGTCACATCCAACTCTAGTAAACACTTCCTTACTTCCCCGCTGGTAATCTCAAACTCTTCCAGTGGTTCCTGGTTAGCTATTCTCTCTCTTATCTCTGGAATTTCTCCTTGCTCTAAGGTGAAGATCTGGAATTTCTAATTCAGTTCCTCACACACTTCCTTGTCGTTTGTAGTGAATCCTTCTGCCCCTATTCATAATTTCATAACCTGTTCCTTTACTGTTGTTTCTCTCCTGATGTGGCTATGCAGCAATTTAGGCTGAGTCTTTGCCTTGCTTGCGATGTCATTTTCGTATTGTCTTTCTGCCTCTCTTCTCATCGTGACATATTCATTTCTGGCATTCTGGTATCTTTCTCTGCTCTCCAGTGTCCTGTATTCCTAAAGTTTCTCCGTGCCCTTTTAATTTGCTGCTTAGCTTGCCTATATCTCTGATTAAACCATGGGTTTCTCATCTTCATTTCACTATTTTCCTTTTTTACTGGGAAAATCTTGTTTGCTGCGTCCTTGCACTTCTGCGTGATGTAGTCCATCATATCTTGGGCCGTTTTTCCCCGGAGCTCTGTTTCCCATGCTATATCTGTTAGGAATTTTCTTATCTCCTCATAGTTTCCCTTTCGGAATGCCAGCATTTTTTCAGTACCCCTCCTCGAGTTCCATAACCCTTCTTCAATCAGGTACTCAAATGCCTGTACACTGTGGTCGCTCATTCCTACTGAGGTCTCAAAACAGATTTCTCTTATGTCGGAGTCGTTCAGGGTGAAGACTAGGTCGAGTCTCGCTGGTTCGTCATTTCCTCTCATCCTTGTGGGTTCACTGACATGCTGGGTTAAATAGTATCTACTCACCACCTCCAATAGTTTTACTCTCCACGTATCCTCACCTCCATGTGGTTCCTTGTTCTCCCAATCAATCCTTCCGTGGTTGAAGTCCCCCATGATGAGCAGGTGGGATCTATTTCTACAGGAAGCTTAGGCTGCCCTCTCAATTATTGTGTTAACTGCCATGTTGTCGTTTTTATACTCTTGACTGGGTCTTCTGTCATTTGGTGGAGTGTTGTATATTAATCCTACTACTATTCTTGGTCCTCCCCTTGTCATGGTGCCTGCTATGTAGTCTCTGAAACCTTCACAGCCTGGGATAGTCATCTCCTTCAAACTCCATTCCTTTCTCATTAGTAGGGCCACTCCGCCTCCTTCCCTACCTTCCCTCTCTTTCCTTATTACTGTATACTCCTGGGCAAATACGTCATTCGTTATGATTCCTGAGAGTTTTGTTTCAGTGAGTCCGATTACATCTGGGTTCACTTCTTGTGCACTTTCCCTTAGTTCACTTGCCTTGCTTGTGATCCCTTTCTATGTGTGTGTGTGTGTGTGTGTGTGTGTGTGTGTGTGTGTGTGTGTGTGTGTGTGTGTGTGTGTGTGTGTGTGTGTGTGAGTGTGTGATGATCAGCTGGCTGGAGAGTGCATGCTGAAGAGGGTGCACAAGGCTGTTAACTTCAAAGCTATCGTGCCTGTACCCTGAGGGCTGAACTCCCGTCAATTGCGTACATCGTATTCATTTTATTGCTGATTGCGTAAACAGTGTGTCACAGGTTTCTTCGAAGCTGCCACAGTTGTACTCAGGACTACGTGTCAATTTCATGTATCTCGCGATATCTAGTTCATCCTAGTTCCCACAATGAATAAGATACTGGATAGATACTTGCGAGATGAGGAGTTACGAGTGAGGAAGACTGAATGGAGGAGAAAGAGAGAGAGAGAGAGAGAAAGAGAGAGAGAGACAGACAGAGAGAAAGTGGGAGGGGAGGGGAGAGAGCCAGCCAGCCAACAACAAAAAGAGAGAGAGCGCGAGCAATAGGGGAAGAGAGTGGAAGTGAGGGAGGAAGGGAGAGAGAACAGTAAAAAAAAAAAAAATCTTGCAGGGTCTAAAGCGAAATTCTGATCCCCTTGAGCTGTTGTGTAACTTTGTGCCAGCAGAGAAAGTGGGAGGCATTGATTGGCAAGGAAGCAGGAATAGAGGCAGAGACAGAGGCACACACACACAGACCGACACAGACCGACTCTAACGTTCTCAGGAATCTGTACACCGGTTGATTGCCAGTTGAGAGACGGGGCCAGAGAGCCGAAGCTCAACCCCCGCAAGCACAACTGAGTACAGTGAGACGGACAGAGAAATGGAGAGAGGCAGGAGAGCAACACAGGAGTAGGTTTATGGGGAGACTGTGGCTTGGATAAGCTACACTGTGTGTAGCAGGAAATAGGAATCTTAGATACTGTAGCCACTGTGGCCCTCCCAACGGGAGAGGGGCCACTGTGGCCCTCCCAACGGGAGAGGGGCCACTGTGGCCCTCCCAACGGGAGTGGGGCCACTGTGGCCCTCCCAACGGGAGTGGGGCCACTGTGGCCCTCCCAACGGGAGGGGGGCCACTGTGGCACTGTGGGACACTGAACATTAGTTCAGTTCCTGAACTAAAGGGATTTTGTTACAGGGAAAGATTGAGAGAACCAGATCGTGCTTCATTGCAAGAGAGAGAGAGAGAGAGAGAGAGAGAGAGAGAGAGAGAGAGAGAGAGAGAGAGAGAGAGAGAGAGAGAGAGAGAGAAGAGACAAGGAATGATGACAAAAGATAGCAAGAGTAATTAAGAAGAAAGGAGTAGCAGAAAGACGAGAAATAGATGGAAACTAGAAATTCAGATGGGGTCACAAATGCCAGAGTTACTTCATTGTAACTTTGGCAAATGTGTATTAAATGAAGGAGGAATTGAAACCATCTCGAAACTATTATTTTAAATGTAAATATGAAAAAAATTACCAAGGACGGTCATTGAATTTAATTACAAAAGGTTTGAACAGGGTGGGTGTTAGGGGCTGATGAACGCACGCGCGCACGCACGCACACACAGGTTGGCTAACATAAGAACGGCATTTAGACACTTGTGTAAGGAATCATTTAGAACTTTGAATACCACCTATGTCAGACCAATCCTGGAGTATGCAGACCCAGCATGGAGTCCATATCTAGTCAAGCTGTAAAAGGTTCAAAGGTTTGCCACCAGACTAGTACCCGGGCTCAGAGGTATGAGCTACGAGGAGAAACTAAGGGAATTAAAACTCACGTCGCTGGAAGACAGAAGAGTTAGGGGGACATGATCACCACATACAAAATTCTCAGAGGAATTGACAGGGTAGATAAAGACAGGCTATTTAACACAAGGGGCACACGCACTACGGGACACAGGTAGAAATTGAGTGCCCAAATGAGCCACAGAGATATTAGATTTTTTTTTTTTTTTAGTGTTAGGGTGGTTGAGAAATGGAATGCATTAGGCAGTGATGTGGTGGAGGCTGACTCCATACACAGTTTTAAGTGTAGATATGATAGAGCCCAATAGGCTCAGGAACCTATACACCAGTTGATTGACAGTTGAGAGGCGGGACCAAAGAGCCAAAGCTCAACCCCCACAAGCACAAATAGGTGAGTACAATTAGGTGAGTACACACACACAGTGGTAAACACACCAATAATTTAACAGGATCGATGTGAGGCTGAGGAATGTGTGTAGCCACTATGTTAGTGCTGCTATATACTGGTACAGTCACACGCTGTGTACTGTACCAGTCCACCAGTCACACACTGTGTACTGTACCAGTCCACCAGTCACACGCTGTGTACTGTACCAGTCCACCAGTCACACGCTGTGTACTGTACCAGTCCACCAGTCACACGCTGTGTACTGTACCACGTCCACCAGTCACACGCTGTGTACTGTACCAGTCCACCAGTCACACGCTGTGTACTGTACCAGTCCACCAGTCACACGCTGTGTACTGTACCACGTCCACCAGTCACACGCTGTGTACTGTACCAGTCCACCAGTCACACGCTGTGTACTGTACCAGTCCACCAGTCACACGCTGTGTACTGTACCACGTCCACCAGTCACACGCTGTGTACTGTACCACGTCCACCAGTCACACGCTGTGTACTGTACCACGTCCACCAGTCACACGCTATGTACTGTACTACGTCCACCAGTCACACGCTGTGTACTGTACCACGTCCACCAGTCACACACTGTGTACTGTACCACGTCCACCAGTCACACGCTGTGTACTGTACTACGTCCACCAGTCACACGCTGTGTACTGTACCACGTCCACCAGTCACACACTGTGTACTGTACCACGTCCACCAGTCACACACTGTGTACTGTACCACGTCCACCAGTCACTGTGTACTGTACCACGTCCACCAGTCACTCACTGTGTACTGTACCACGTCCACCAGTCACACACTATGTACTGTACCACGTCCACCAGTCACTGTGTACTGTACCACGTCCACCAGTCACTGTGTACTGTACCACGTCCACCAGTCACACGCTGTGTACTGTACCACGTCCACCAATCACACGCTGTGTACTGTACCACGTCCACCAGTCACTGTGTACTGTACCACGTCCACCAGTCACACGCTGTGTACTGTACCACGTCCACCAGTCACACGCTGTGTACTGTACCACGTCCACCAGTCACCCGCTGTGTACTGTACCACGTCCACCAGTCACACGCTGTGTACTGTACCACGTCCACCAGTCACACGCTGTGTACTGTACCACGTCCACCAATCACACGCTGTGTACTGTACCACGTCCACCAGTCACTCACTGTGTATTGTACCACGTCCACCAGTCTCACACTGTGTACTGTACCACGTCCACCAATCACACGCTGTGTACTGTACCTCGTCCACCAGTCCTCGGGGAAGAAGTAACGGCAGGATATTTCGGGATATGGCAAAAGCCATTAACAATATCGGCTTCCAGTTTTAAGATTTTTTATGGTAAGTGTGAGGGAGTAAAGGGACAAGAACACGGGGAAAACTATGGACAGGGAAATAGGGAATCGTGTAGAGAACGTGTGGGGGGAGTTGACTGTAAACTCATGTGGGTTATACCTAAATGAACGGATGCTAGCTCTTGGACCACTGCGCGCGCGTTTGTGTGTGTACTCACCTTGTTGTGCTTGGTGGAGTTGATCTCTGCTCTTTCGGCCCGCGCCTCAACTGTCAATCAACTGATGTACAGGTTCCTGAGCCTACTGGGCTATATCATATCTACACTTAAAACTGTGTATGGAATCAGCCTCCACCACATCACTTCTTAATGCATTCCATTTGTCAACCATTCTGACACTGAAAAAATTCTTTCTAATGTCTCTATGGCTCATTTGTGCACTCAGTTTCCACCTGTGTCCCCTAGTGCGTGTGCCCTTTGTGTTAAATAGTCTGTCTTTATCTACCCTATCAATTCCTCTGAGAATCTTGTATGTAGTGATCATGTTCCCCCTAACTCTTCTGTCTTCCTGTGACGTGAGGTTAAATTCCAGTAGTCTCTCCTCGTAGTTCATACCCCACAGTTCGGGTATTAGTCTGATGGCAAACCTTTGAACCTTTTCCAGTTTTATGCATGACTAGATGCGGACTCCATGCTGGAGCCGCATACTCCAGAATTGGTCTGACATATGTGTTATACAAAGTTCTGAATGATTCCTTACACAAGTTTCTAAATGCCGTTCTTATGTTGGCCAACCTGGCATATGCCGCTGATGTTATCCTCTTGATATGGGCTTCATGGGACAGGTCTAGCTTGATATCAACCCTTAGATATTTTTCTCTCTCTGACTCATGAAGTATTTCATCTTCCGAAAGATACCTTGTATCTGGCCTCCTGGTCCCTACACCTATATTCATTACATTACATTTGCTTCGGTTAAACTCTAACAACCATTTGTTCGACCATTCCTTTAGTTTGTCTAGATCTTCTTGAAGCCTCAAGCAGTCCTCCTCTGTCTTAATCCTTCTCATAATTTTGGCATCGTCAGCAAACATTGAGAGGAATGAGTCTATACCCTCATGGAGATCATTTACGTTTATCAGAAACACGATTGGACCGAGCACAGAGCCCTGTGGGACTCCACTGGTGACTTCTCGCCAGTCTGATGTCTCACCCCTCACTGTAACTCTCGGCTTCTTATTGCTTAGGTACTCCCTTATCCACTAGAGCGCCCTACCAATTACTCCTGCCAGTCTCTCCAGCTCATGCATCAGCCTCTTATGGGGTACTGTGTTAAAAGCTTTCCGACAGTCCAAGAAAACGCAGTCTGCCCATCCTTCTCTTTCTTGCTTAATCTTTGTCACCTGATCGTAGAATTCTGTTAAGCCAGTAGGGCAAGAGTTATTATCCCTGAACCCATATTGATGGGTTGTCACGAAGTTCCTTCTCTTCAGATGTGTTACTAGGTTTTTTTCTCAGGATCTTCTCCATCACCTTGCATGGTATGCAAATTAAGGACATTGACCTGTAGTTCAGTGCCTGTTATGTCACCCTTTTTGTATATTGGGACCACATTAGCCGTCTTCCATATTTCGGGTAGGTCTCCCGTCTCCAGTGACCTAATATACTCTATGGAGAGTTGCAAGCAAAGTGCTTCTGCACGCTCTTTCAATACCCATGGTGAAATTCCGTCCGGGCCAATAGCCTTTCTCACGTCCAGATCCAACAGATGCCTCTTGACCTCATCTCTTGTAATTTCGAGCCCTTCCAAGACCGCCTGGTTCACTGCCAAAGGAGCTGAACCTCACATCCCTGGAAAACAGAAGAGTAAGGGGAGACATGATAACCACCTACAAAATTCTCAGGGGAATTGACAGGGTGGACAAAGACAAACTCTTCAGCACGGGTGGAACACGAACAAGGGGACACAGGTGGAAACTTAGTACCCAGATGAGCCACAGAGACGTTAGAAAGAATTTTTTCAGTGTCAGAGTAGTTAATAAATGGAATGCACTAGGAAGTGATGTGGTGGAGGCTGACTCCATACACAGTTTCAAATGTAGGTATGATAGAGCCCAGTAGGCTCAGGAATCTGTACACCAGTTGATTGACAGTTGAGAGGCGGGACCAAAGAGCCAAAGCTCAACCCCCGCAAGCACAATTAGGTGAGTACAATTAGGTGAGTACACACACACACACTCTCTTATTCTCACGAGTCAATTGACCACAAAAACTTCCACTGTCAACCACCGTAACAATAACAGTCCATCTGAGCCCTCTTCTCGCATCTCTTTCATCGGACATTTAAATTCATCTAATTTGCATACGGGCGTGGCCAGCCGGCCCTCCAGTCCGGCCCTCCAGCCGGCCCTCCAGCCGGCCCTCCAGCCGGCCCTCGCTCCTCCTGCCTGTCCCAACACAAGGGGGCGACGAAGTACCAGTTTTCCACGTGGACTCTGTCACACACTGTAACCCCCGGCTGTAAGATGACATGTGTGTTGTTACAGCGATGGAATCGTGGTGGTACAGCGACGGTAACGTGGTGGTACAGCGATGGTAACGAGGTGGTACAGCGATGGTAACGAGGTGGTACAGCGATGGTAACGAGGTGGTACAGCGATGGTAACGAGGTGGTACAGCGATGGTAACGTTGTGGTACAGCGATGGTAACGTGGTGTTACAGCGATGGTAACGTGGTGGTACAGCGATGGTAACGTGGTGTTACAGCGATGGTAACGTGGTGTTACAGCGATGGTATCGTGGTGGTACAGCGATGGTAACGTGGTGGTACAGCGATGGTAACGTGGTGGTACAGCGATGGTAACGTGGTGTTACAGCGATGGTAACGTGGTGGTACAGCGATGGTAACGTGGTGGTACAGCGATGGTAACGTGGTGGTACAGCGATGGTAACGAGATGAAGAAAGCATACAAGCCAGACTTTCCGCTGCTAATCACCTATCTAGTCCAGCCGCCGAGGATTGGCAATCTCTGACAGGTTGATAAATCATGGACTAACGAGCCCTTGAAGTAGCTGTTAGCTGTCCGGGGCCTCTACTGGCCCGAGCCGCTGGGAACCTGGGGCCAGATTCACGAAAGCTCTTACGCAAACACTTACGAACCTGTACATCTTTTCTCAATCTTTGGCGGCTTTGTTTACAATTATTAAACAGTTAATGAGCTTCAAAGCACCAGGAGGCTGTTTATAACAATAACAACAGTTCAATGGCAAGTTTTCATGCTTGTAAACTGTATAATAAATGTAACCAAAGTCGTCGAAGATTGAGGAAAGATGTACACGTTCATAAGTGCTTTCGTGAATCTGGCCCCTGGTAGCACAACAACAATAATATGCAAAAGTACACTAATGTTAACTTCTGTGAAAAACATGACTATTAGAAAAGAGGAGAGAGTTATCTTGAGATGATTTCGGGGCTTTTTAGTGTCCCCGCGGCCCGGTCCTCGACCAGGCCTCCACCCCCAGGAAGCAGCCCGTGACAGCTGACTAACACCCAGGTACCTATTATACTGCTAGGTAACAGGGGCATAGGGTGAAAGAAACTCTGCCCATTGTTTCTCGCCGGCGCCTGGGATCGAACCCGGGACCACAGGATCACAAGTCCAGCGTGCTGTCCGCTCGGCCAACCGGCTCCCTTCCCCTGTCCAAACAACATCCAGACGGAAATGAAATGGTGATAAGATAGAGATAAGAGATAGATAGAGATAAGATAGAGATAAAAATGATACAATTTTAGCGAGTTCAATATTAAACGTAATATTCTGAAATTATGACTAAACATAGTTATACAACTTATACATTTCATAATTATACATTTCATAATTATGCAAAATTGTACGAGCAGAAAATTAATTAACTTCCCAATACAAATTTAATAGTAATTATTTACTACACAATTTACATTCTGAAGTGTCATAAACACAGTGTTTACGGGGAGAGACAATTGTGTAACTTGTTTCACAAGATTGTTATTTTAGTTAATTTACTTGTTTAGTTAATTGTTTAGTTAAATGAAGTATGGGGTTCAGTTCCTGAACCCATTATCTGCCTCTGTAACCCTTCCCCCCCACCCCCCGCCCACGGGATGGGATGCATAATAAATGACTAAATCAGGGATCGAGTAATAGCTCCCTGACTCCGCCTTTCCACCTCCTGACCTGTTAATGCAAGAACTTTCGATTCCTCCGAATTCTCTTTGTGATTTCTTCTGCAGGAGCCAAATAAACTTGCCTCACGGATCTCTCGAGTCCGCTTGCAACTTCCTCAGTCTTTTACTGTAGGTGAATTCCCTCAGCTTGAGGACAAGTCTAGCTGCGTCTCAGTGCACTTCATCTGAACATTTTATGGAGTTTCAAGTGTGGACTACATTTAGGTGCTGCGTACTCAACGAGTTGCGATGACGTAGGTTAAATATTGGCCACCAAGAAATGTGATAAGTTAGCCTATGATTCAGACGTTGTGTTGCTGATGTGGATCCTCAGACGTCAGAGAGCCTGAGGCACTCATCAGGCCAAATAAAAATATACCATTCACTTCGGAAGGAAGTCAACCAATTAACTCCTTAAAGTGAAGAACAACACAAGGAATAGAGGCAATTTGTACCGGAATAATTGGTTTAACTCTCAGTCTCATTCAATAACACGTGTCTACGAAGAAAAATATTATATATATTATTCATATCAAAAATTAATATGTATATATGTTGTTAAAACATCAAACGAAGAATATTACAGTGAGTGTTTACCACTTTTGATCGGAAATCACACTGAAAAAATATTATTATTTAATTTCCTAAATAAAACTCTTGCCAATATATTTGAGAGAAATGTGTAATTTTTAATGTTGAATCTTTACAACAAAAGATTCGATTTTTTAATTGAGATTGATTTTTAATTACTTCTATAAACCGTTATATATATATATATATATATATATATATATATATATATATATATATATATATATATATATATAGAAGGAAAAAATATAAAAAATATAATTTTTTATATATATAGAAGGAAAAGGAAGAACCACCTGTGGCTGGAAGAAGGGAACACTTAGCCTCGGAGGAAACCACACATAATGCATTAGAGGGAATGTTTAGGTCCCCTCCAATACAGTTTGTGTGCTTTTCTCCTTCCACCCCCCTTCCTTTTGTCTTTTGTTGTGCTGTATTAGATATTTATAGGTTGCATAATATACATTGGAATACAATAGGATTTAAAGGTTATGGATCTCTTGGAGCTCCTGCGCTTCCGGACAGGAACCGAGGACGCAGCAGGCGTTAGCCTCTGGATCGCCACAGGAAACTGGCAGCCCTTGGGGTGGGTGTGTGTGTGTGTGTGTGTGTGTGTGTGTATATGTATATGTATATATATATATATATATATATATATATATATATATATATATATATATATATATATATATATATATATATATATATATATATATATATAATTGCACCAGAGGTGGTACCCCCTATATATGTATACGGTTTTGTATATAGAAATTTCAATATTCACTTTCCTTACAAGTATCCTATGATATATCTTCGCTCGCCTGCAGCTCACATTTGTCTCTGCTATCTCTTCTTCTATAAACTTCTATTTTAATTTTTTTGTCCATTCAGTTCTCCCAGTCAAATCTTTCTCTGCACTTTTCTTATTTCACAATCTTCCACTTTCCCAATAATCATAGCCGATACGCCCTCTATACTTCCTCTCCTCTATATATATACCTCTCCTCCTCCCTCTCTCTCTCTCTTCAGGATGAGTGGCTCAGGCAACTTGCTATCATCGTGACCTCACATGGAAAACACAAAGAGCATCAACACCGAGGTGACCTTTGACCTAGGCTTCTCTCTCTCGCTCTCGCTCTCGCTCTCTCTCTCGCTCTCGCTCTCTGGCTCTCGCTCTCGCTCTCTCGCTCTCGCTCTCGCTCTCTGGCTCTCGCTCTCTCGCTCTCTCTCTCTCTCTCTCTCTCTCTCTCTCTCTCTCTCTCTCTCTCTCTCTCTCTCTCTCTCTCTCTCTCTCTCTCTCTCTCTCTCTCTTTCTCTCTCTCTCCACTTTTACAATAGTCAATAAGCTTTACCTTCCACTGTTAGATAAATATTACTTATTCTCAATGAATTTGGATGAAATGTCTGAAGGTATAAAATGTCCCAATGTATATAATATGCTTACAAAAATCAAATAAAATATCTTGAAATTGTTAGTGGCCTACAAGAACACTGTAAGGTGGAAAGAATCTGGGGGAAGGGAAAGAAGTAGTGAGTGAAGGAAAAAGATAGTAAAGGCGGGATCTACGGATTGAGAGAAGAAAGAAGGGTGATGGAAGGATAGAAGAGAGTAGGACGGAAGAAGGGAGGGAGAGTGAGGAACGAGGTGAAAGACTGTTTGAGGAGTGATAATTGGAGGGAAAGAGAGGGGGAGAGAGAGAGAGAGAGAGGTGGGGAGGAGGGAGAAAAGAAATGGGGATGGACGTAACGAAAAGAAGAAAGTTGGGTGGATAGAGTCTTTGATGGAGGGGTAGAGGGTGGAATGGAGAGAGAGAGAGAGCCGTGAAAAGGAGGGAAAGAGAGACCACTGTAGAGTGAGGGAGGGAAGGAGAGAGGTCGTGCCTGAGTTAACCTTCAGGAACAAGCAATCAGAGGTCGGTAACATCAAATTTATATGTAGACGATGAGTCACAATCAACTTGCTAATGGTCCAGGACGGACCGAAACGTCGTCCTTCCCCTCCTCGTCCTCTGGTGTGTGGTTTAGTCTTTATAAAAATTTAAATGGTGTGATGCTGGAATAGGCGAGGAGAGGGTGGGTTGTATCCTTTTATGGGACTGGTACGGCAAGTTTGCAAATATATTACCTCAAACACCATGTGCTTTCGGCACGGTCCGTCTAATTATTCAAAGCTTCTTGGCATTACGTAAGTAGTGAAGAAATATGACATATTTACTCGCCATAATGTTGGTGCTGAATGCAGAACATGGTGGTGGGGGGGGAAACTCATTTTTACCCTGGAATAATATAATTTTATAACGTAATTGGGTCCATTTAATTACCCAAAGCCACAGCATTGTCGCTAGGATCGTCGACTTCCTGTGGCGTTAGCTGCCACCTAGTTTCGTCTAATTTTGTTGTAAAATTATATTATTTCAGAGCAAAAATTAGTTTTTTCATGTTCTATATTCAGAACAACATTATAGTGAATAAATGTCATGTTTTTTTTTCATTATTTACGTAATGCTACAAAGCTTTGGGTACCTTTGGGTAAATGTGGGTCGCTTTGGGTAGATGTGGGTAGCTTTGGGAAGATATGGGTAGTTTTGGGTAGATGTGTGTAGCTTTGGGTAGATGTGTGTAGCTTTGGGTAGATGTGTGTAGCTTTGGGTAGATGTGTGTAGCTTTGGGTAGATGTGTGTAGCTTTGGGTAAATGTGGGTCGCTTTGGGTAGATGTGGGTAGCTTTGGGAAGATATGGGTAGCTTTGGGTAGATGTGTGTAGCTTTGGGTAGATGTGTGTAGCTTTGGGTAGATGTGTGTAGCTTTGGGTAGATGTGTGTAGCTTTGGGTAGATGTGTGTAGCTTTGGGTAAATGTGGGTCGCTTTGGGTAGATGTGGGTAGCTTTGGGAACATATGGGTAGCTTTGGGTAGATGTGTGTAGCTTTGGGTAGATGTGTGTAGCTTTGGGTAGATGTGTGTAGCTTTGGGTAGATGTGTGTGTAGCTTTGGGTAATCAGAGGGACCGGCTACGGCACGCTTGAGGTGAGTTCCCTGGCGGGAGGTCCCCACGGGACCGCCCCTGGCGAAGGGAGTGCCTGGCGTCACTCCTACTCGATGCCGGTAGAAAGAAGAGCCGCAGTTAACACATCAACCCTTAGCTCTTCAGAGCTCTATAGTTAGCACACGGCTCAGCCACTGATGACGCGTCACTGTACCACTCTAGTCGTCACTGTACCACTCTAGTCGTCACTGTACCACTCTAGGCGTCACTGTACCACTCTAGTCGTCACTGTACCACTCTTGTTACTCCACTCCAGCGACACTCCACACACACAGCTCGTCACAAGTAAATTAACTCTCCGCCACTCCACATTCACGAGTCTCTTGGATACACTGTCTCTGCACTGTCTCTGCACTGTCTCTGCACTGTCTCTGCACTGTCTCTGCACTGTCTCTGCACTGTCTCTGCACTGCCTCTGCACTGCCTCTGCACTGTCTCTGCACTGTCTCTGCACTGCCTCTGCACTGCCTCTACACTGCCTCTGCACTGTCTCTGCCTCTACACTGCCTCTGCACTGTCTCTGCCTCTGCACTGTCTCTGCACTGTCTCTGCATTGTCTCTGCACTGACTCTGCACTGCCTCTGCACTGTCTCTGCACTGCCTCTGCACTGCCTCTGCACTGTCTCTGCCTCTACACTGCCTCTGCACTGTCTCTGCCTCTACACTGCCTCTGCACTGTCTCTGCCTCTACACTGCCTCTGCACTGTCTCTGCACTGCCTCTGCACTGTCTCTGCCTCTACACTGCCTCTGCACTGTCTCTGCACTGCCTCTGCACTGTCTCTGCCTCTACACTGCCTCTGCACTGTCTCTGCCTCTGCACTGTCTCTGCACTGTCTCTGCACTGTCTCTGCACTGCCTCTGCACTGTCTCTGCACTGCCTCTGCACTGCCTCTGCACTGTCTCTGCCTCTACACTGCCTCTGCACTGTCTCTGCCTCTACACTGCCTCTACACTGCCTCTACACTGCCTCAGCACTGAACATGTGGCACTACACTGTCTCTGCCTCTACACTGCCTCTACACTGTCTCTGCACTGAACACGTGGCACTACACTGTCACTGCCTTGCTCTTCAAGCAAGTCCTGCGTCAGTGGTGTCGGCGTCTCCTGCTCACCTTCCTGAAGTCTTTGAAATATATTCAGTAATTCACAAGTTCAGCCACCGGCCGCCCCCCCTGCAAATTACTAGTGATGCGGTCCTGTTATTTTCAGACCTGCTGGTAATATAATTTCTGTAATTCGAAGGAAATGGGTCAGTCTTCGTTAGCTGTTACAGACACACATCTTACCCTCATGAGTTCGCAGACCCGGATGGTGTTGCTGGAGCTCAAGGCTGTCTTGACGGTATTCCTGCTGTCTCTGGTCCCGTCAGCCAATCAGGACACAGCGAGCCCTAGCGGCTCTCATGTGATTGGAAGCAACACGAGTAGCTGCTTCCTGTCAGAGGGTGTTTCCCCCCTCGCGCCTCCGTTGTTGCATGTGCAACAAGGGCTTGGGATAGTTGTGTGGGGAAGGTTTGCGTTCGAGGTGAACCAAGGGTCGAGGTGGATAGAGCTTCGGCCTCACATACGTGGGGTCCAGGGTTCGAGTCACCTACAGCCCAGGTGAATGGACTGAACTAAGGGTCTCGTGTGTGTTGACCCACTGTACCACTACACGCAAAGTTTTACCCCCCACTTGGTACTTGGCCTGTCCCCCGTGGTAGCAGAATTGTAGAGCGACGGTCTCGCCTCATGCAGGTCGGCGTTCAATCCCCGACCGTCCAGGTGGTTAGACATCATTCCTTCCCTCCGTCCCATCCCAAATTCTTATCCTGACCCTTTCCAAGTGCTAGATAGTCTAATGGCTTGGCGCTTCCCCCCTCCCCCCTCGATAGTTTCCTTCCCTTCCCCACCCCCTTGGTAGAAACAGCTTCTTAATTGATTCCATCTCAATTAGAGGATATGGGTCAACATGGTTAACATTACTGAACTCCTCACAACACTGGGACATCGGGCACGACCCATCTCTGACAAGGCATAAGGGAGTTGCACCACTCGAGCACATTGCAAACTTATTACACAACAGGAGCTAACATAAGTTTGGACTGATAGATCAACCTCTCACAATAGTCTTCATGCCTGCTACAACCCAGTGGTTCCCAGTTGGAGTCTTCCTGAACAGGGAACATATATCCCGCTGAACGTGAGACATATTTTACCTCTCTGTCCGTGATTGTCACTCTTGAATAGACTCGTGAGTTAGTTGACTCGTTAATACTAGTTGTGTGAAACCTGCCTCTGCTGGGGACCAAGGCACGAAACACTTGCCAGAAGTAAAAAACGGCAACATTTCACTGTTAAAAACGGCCACATTTCACTGTTAAAAGCACAGGGAGAGAAGCCTCCGTTCCTGTTCCTCTTCTTTGCACAAGTGACGGTGTAAAAAGCGAGAAAAGACAGAGATAGTGAACCGCAGACGGATTCTACTGTAGCCGGGGTGGTTCAGCCTGCCTGGCAATTTATCAGGAGTTACGACTGGAAAACACAACCTTAAATCAGTGGGCTCGAACCCTCGCCCCGGCGCCGGTGTGTAATTTTCACATCCCACCGACCTTTGTGTCATAATGATTATGGAAAAATAACAAAAAAACTGTATATTCTAAGTCCTTTAAGCTTGCGGCAGGTTTTTTCGTCGGAGTTGTCTCAATAAAGAAATAACTTATTTCACGCCAAACTCTTGAAATAATAAAGGAATGATCCGAAAGGGAACTATCAGGAGAAAGCGCCAAGCCATTTGGGATGGGATGGGGGGGGGGGGAGGGGAAATGGTGCCCAACCACTTGGACGGTCGGGGATTGAACGCCGACCTGTGTAAAGCGAGACCGTCACTCTACCGTCCAGCCCGATCTGGAATTATTGTTTGTTTCTGCGAAGAGAAATAACTATTACAGATGCAGGCGATGAGTCACAATAACGTGGCTGAAGTATGTTGACCAGACCACACACTAGAAATTGAAGGGACGACGACGTTTCGGTCCGTCCTGGACCATTCTCAAGTCGATTGTGACTTGTGACTTGTCGATTGTGACATTCACAATCGACTTGAGAATGGTCCAGGACGGACCGAAACGTCGTCGTCCCTTCAATTCCTAGTGTGTGGTCTGGTCAACTATTACAGATCATTCCAAATAATAATTCCAGGCAAATATAGACAAATATTTATTATTTATCTATATTTGCCTTATTCAACATTCAACAGATAATCAGAATCTTTCAGCTCTAATGAAAGAATCAGTTTTGTAAATCATATGTTGAAATTACGCTGAGGGAGGGAGAGAAAGAGGTGGGGAGGGTTAAACAAAGATGAGGAGGTAGACGGGATAAACGGAGGTGGGAGACAGATACAGGTATGGAAAGAAACAGGGAGGGAGAGAGAGAGACAGAGAGAGACAGAGAGCGCCCAGGAGCCCAGAGACCACTTTGGCCAACCTCTCACCGGCTGGCCACATATTCACAACCAAGCAATAAATTAACTCGTTCAAAGGAGCTCTTAACAACTAAGATGGCAGAGAACCCCACTCTCTCATCAGCGTATTTGTGGTACCCGGGGAGGAGGAGGAGCAGGAGATTGCCTATCAGTCTCTTCGGCGAGGTCAGGTCTAGCTCCCTGGCTCCACCTACCAGCCTTGTTACATTATAATTGTATTACTTACGTTCGAACTCCTTGTCGAACCCGCTCTTCGGGTGGTGGATGAAGGTGGCTTCCATGCTCTGTCTTCATACTGCTCTGTCCACTCCACCTTGCTGGTCATCTGGTCATCTGCGTGTACTTCGTCCTCACATTTCTTCAGCTCGCATGGGCGACATTCTACCGCGAGTTTCACTCAGTTTTAAGACAGGTTGTCCTTTCCACCTTGCCTGTACCCTTCAGTATCATGCATGGTGTGATCATATATTCTCATACAGCTCCCTCATCACCCAGTTCCCTCACCATCCGGTTCCCTTGCCATCGGATTTCTTCACCATCCGGCTCCTTCACCATCCGGCTCCTTCACCATCCGGCTCCTTCACCATCCGGCTCCTTCACCATCCGGCTCCTTCACCATCCGGCTCCTTCACCATCCAGCTCCCTCTCTTGACAGTAGACGCCTCTCAACTGTCAATCAACTGGTGTACAGGTTCCTGAGCCTACTGGGCTCTATCATATCTACACTTAACGCTGTGTATGGAGTCAGCCTCCACCACATCACTACTTATTGCATTCTATCTGTTAACTACTGACACTGAAAATGTTATTTCTAATGTCTATGTGCCTCATTTGGTTACTCATTTTCCATCTGTGTCACTTTGTGCGAGTACCACTCGTGTTAAATAATCTGTCCTTATCTACCCTGTCAATGCCCGTGAGAATTTTATATGTGGTAACCATGTCTTCCCTAGTTCTTCTTTCTTCCAGCGACATGAGGTGGAATTCACGCAGCATTTCCTCATAACTCATACCTCTTAGTTCTGGGACTAGTCTAGTGGCATGCTTTTGAATGTTCTCCAGCTTCGTCTTATGTTTGACAAGGAATGGATTCTATGTGTGTGTGTGTGTGTATTAATGCATGTGCATGTATGTGCTCGCCCCAGAACAAAAACAATAGACTGCCTCAATTGCTGCTGTTTACTTGAACTTCCCGCCAAACACACACGGAAACTACGACGTTGGTACAACATTCGAACAAGTTTTAACACCTCCTAACCAGTTATAACAACCAATATAGCAAGTTGTAACAACGTTTTAATACGTCATAAACACGTTAAGCCAAGATGTAACAACTTTATTACAAGTTGTAACAAGCGGAAAATAGAGACATTTTCGGTTTGTGTTTCCAGGGTTATCACAAGCCGGAATTATTGAGGGAGTCAGACAGAGGTTATCATCAGCGGGAGGTTACCCACCCCGTGTATAGCCAACGGTGTCGTTCACAAGACCACAAACAACTTGGATATAAAAGGAACCTTGTTTGTCAAGAGCCTTGTGGGCGGCGACCTACATTGTGATGCTCTGTTGACTGAGAGTAGGGTGAGGTGAGGTGGTGGTGTTAGGGTGGGGTGTTGGAGGGTAGGGTGAGGTGAGGTGGTGGTGTTAGGGTGGGGTGTTGGAGGGTAGGGTGAGGTGAGGTGGTGGAGTTAGGGTGGGGTGTTGGAGGGTAGGGTGAGGTGAGGTGGTGGAGTTAGGGTGGGGTGTTGGAGGGTAGGGTGTGGTATTGTGCTGGTTAGGGTGTGGTATTATGGTGGTGGAGGGTAGGGTGTGGTACTGAGGTGGTGGAGGGTCAACCCGTTCTCGCAAATTTAATAAGTCAATATTGACTTGTTAAATATGTGCATAGGTGACATACTTAACATAATAGATACCCTTAAAAAGCTTCATAGAAAACACCGACCTTACCTAACCTACTTAGTATGTTAAGATAAGCATCTTATTGCTTCGTAATTACAATTATTACCTAACCTATAATAGGTATAGGTTAAGTAATAATTGTAATTACGAAGCAATAAGATGCTTATCTTAAGATACTAACAAGGTTAGGTAAGGTTGGTGTTTTCTATGAATCTTTTTAAGGGTATCTATTATGTTTAGTATATCACCTATGCACGTAGTTAATAAGTCAATATTGACTTTACGAATTTGCGAGAACGGGTTGCGAGGGTAGGGTGTACTCACCTCACCTAATTGTACTCACCTAATTGTGCTTGCCAGGGTTGAGCTCTGGCTGTTTGGTCTCGCCTCTCAACCCAGGGAGCCGGTCGGCCGAGCGGACAGCACGCTGGGCTTGTGATCCTGTGGTCCTGGGTTCGATCCCAGGCGCCGGCGAGAAACATTGGGCAGAGTTTCTTTCACCCTATGCCCCTGTTACCTATCAGTAAAATAGGTACCTGGGTGTTAGTCAGCTGTCACGGGCTGCTTCCTGGGGGTGGAGGCCTGGTCGAGGACCGGGCCGCGGGGACACTAAAGCCCCGAAATCATCTCAAGATAACCTCAAGATAACCGTCAATCAACTGATGTGCAGATTCCTGAGCCTACTGGGCTCTATCATATCTACATTTGAAACTATGTATGGAGTCAGCCTCCACCACATCACTTCCTAGTGCATTCCATTTACTAACTACTCTGACACTGAAAAAGTTTTTTCTAATGTCTCTGTGGCTCATTTGGGTACTCAGCTTCCACCTGTGTCCCCTTGTTCGTGTGCCACCCGTGTCAAATAATCCATCCTAGTCCACCTTGTCAATTCCTCTGAGAATTTTGTATGTGGTGATCATGTCTCCCCTAGCTCTTCTGTCTTCCAGCGTCGTGAGATGCAGTTCACGTAGTCTGTCTTTATTAACTCATGCCTCTTAGTTCTTGGACTAGCCTAGTGGCATATTTCTGAACTTTTTCCAGGTTCGTCTTGTGCTTGACTAGATACGGGTTCCATGCTGGGGCTGCATACTCCAGGAATGGCCTTGCATATGTGGTATACAAGGTTCTGAAGGATTCCTTACACAGGTTTCTGAAAGCAGTTTTGATGTTAGCCAGCCTCGCATATGCCACTGATGTTATTCTTTTGATGTGGGCTTCGCCATCAGCCTTTTATGGGGTACTGTGTCAAAGGCTTTCCGACAGTCCAAAAAAATGCAGTCCGCTCATCCTTCTCTTTCTTGCTTAATCTTTGTCACCTGCTCATACATATCTATACACCTGGTGTATAGATGTGCCCTGAGCCTACTGGCCTCTATCATCCCTACATTTGAAACTGTATATGGAGTTAGCCTCACCACATCACTTCCTAATGAATTCCATTTTTTAACTACTCTGACACAGAAAAAATCTTTCTAATGTGTCTGTGGCTCATCTGGGTACTAAGTTTCCACCTGTGCCACCTTGTTCGTCTTCCACCTCATGCAAAAGAGTTTGTCCTTGTCCACCCTGGCATTTTCTCTAATAATTTTGTAGGCGGTTATCATGTCTCCCCTTACTCTTCTGTTCTCCAGGGACGTAAGGTTCAGCTCCTTTAGCCTTTCCTCGTAGCTCATACCTCTCAGTTCCGGGACAAATCTGGTGGCAGTCCGCTGAATCTTCTTTAACTTTGTCTTGTGTGTTTTATGGTGTGTGTGTGTGTGTGTGTGTGTGCGTGTGTGTGTGTGTGCGTGTGTGTGTGTGTGCTTGGTGGATGCAAGGTCTGGTATTGTGATGATAGAGATAAGGGTGCCACACTGTGACGGATGAGTTAGTATGATATTGCAGTATTTGCTTGTGTTGAGTATGCTGCCCTCAATTCATCGTGAGAGCTGTGGTAGCCTGAGGTATACTATCGCGGATGGTGTGTTCTAGTGTCCAAACATTTACAAACTGGCTTTACAAACATTTACTTAATTGAAGAACTCTGTCCATCAATTAATTGCCACTATCCACTGCAAATGAAAATGAAAACTGTTGGATGAAGCTGGAGTGAGGCGTAATAGACACACTGGAGCGAGGCACTGCAGGGATAGGCAGAGGTGATGGTTGACCTGCATGTTGTAAACACTGACATCAATTACGGTATTGTGGACGGTAATGTTGGCTGCATCTGTGAGGACAGGCGTGGAGGAAGGCCAGGTGGAGGGGAGAGGAAGAGCAGGATAGGAGGAGGAGGGGAAGAGGAGACGGGAATTGTGCAGTGGAATACGTGATGTGTAATCACAGAAGAAATGAGATAATGTAGGAGATGCAAAGGGCAGAAGAACGAGATGGAATCAGACCAGACGTAAATAATAAATAGGGGAGAAAGAGTGGGAGAGAGTGAGAGAGAGAGAGAGAGAGAGAGAGAGAGAGAGAGAGAGAGAGAGAGAGAGAGAGAGAGAGAGAGAGAGAGAGAGAGAGAGAGAGAGAGAGAGTGGGTGAGAGAGGATGGTGAATAAGCTGACAGAAAGTAATAATGATAATATTGATGATGGTGGCGTAGTGGTGGTGGGGGGGGGGGGGGAGGGGGAGGGGGCCACTCCACCCAACATGGGGTCGTTCCTCACCACGTTCTGTGTCCTGTTTGTTTGCATTATCTTCATATCCCTCCTCACATGTCTCATCATCTTCTCACCCTCCTTCTTCCCTTTTCGCTTCTCTCTAAATCATCTCCCTACTATTCGTACTCATCTCCTCATCCTATTTCTCCTCCACTTCCTCCGCCTCCATCTCCTTATCCTCCATCTCCAACTTGCCTTCTCCTCCTCCTTCACCTCCTACTCCGCCCCTCAAGCTATTCTCAAGGAGGAAGACGAGGCTGGCTCCGGCGGTATATTTCTCGCTTCAGTTATCACTCGGTTTAATCTGTAAAATCCTGCTCGGCCGAGTTTTTGCTTGGCCGGGATCTCCCTCGTTAACTGGCCGAGTCCTTTTCTCTCATCTGTACGTACAGCATCATAGGAATGGGTGGCAATTCACGTTGTCTCTTCTGGCCATATTAACGAAGGCCTTTAGATGCAGTATACTGTTGTTTTTTTTATAAGAAATCTGTGTCACATTTTGTGGTTGGAAAGTTTTTTCTTGTTTATAGAGCGGCAGGATCTCTTAAACTGTGAGATAATAAGATCCAAGGAACTTACAGTCCATGTGGATAGGGCTGGTCTTGACTTCCAGGGAGGTGAGAGCTGGTCTTGTCTTTCAGGGAGGTGAGAGCTGGTCTTGTCTTTCAGGGAGGTGAGAGCTGGTCTTGTCTTTCAGGGAGGTGAGAGCTGGTCTTTGGCTTCCAGGGAGGTGAGAGCTGGTCTTTGGCTTCCAGGGAGGTGAGAGCTGGTCTTTGGCTTCCAGGGAGGTGAGAGCTGGTCTTTGGCTTTCAGGGAGGTGAGAGCTGGTCTTTGGCTTCCAGGGAGGTGAGAGCTGGTCTTGGCTTCCAGGGAGGTGAGAGCTCCAGGAAGCTGGTCTTGGCTTCCAGGGAGGTAAGAGCTGGTCTTGGCTTCCAGGGAGGTAAGAGCTGGTCTTGGCTTCCATTGAGGTGA
Source organism: Procambarus clarkii (assembly GCF_040958095.1). Taxonomy (NCBI): domain Eukaryota; kingdom Metazoa; phylum Arthropoda; class Malacostraca; order Decapoda; family Cambaridae; genus Procambarus; species Procambarus clarkii. The sequence goes on from NC_091178.1 coordinate 2,014,179, forward strand.
GAGCTGGTCTTTGGCTTCCAGGGAGGTGAGAGCTGGTCTTGGCTTCCAGGGAGGTGAGAGCTGGTCTTGGCTTCCAGGGAGGTGAGAGCTGGTCTTTGGCTTCCAGGGAGGTGAGAGCTGGTCTTGGCTTCCAGGGAGGTGAGAGCTGGTCTTGGCTTCCAGGGAGGTGAGGCAGTACACGCATGGAACAGTCTTACCTGGAAGCCAAACGTTTCTGGACAATGACGAGTCGTAGAAGGTTTAATAGATTATTTAGGGGATTATTTAATAATAATCATAATAATAATATTAATAATATTAACTATTAATAATTCCCGTTGTCGGGGACACTTAAAGCTTGCATCGAGGTCCTGACAAGGTCGAGCTACTGACCCTCCCAAGGATGCAACCTCATAATAGTTGTTTAACCCCCACTCCTAGGTGAATAGAGGCATTAGGTGGAAAAAAACCGCGCCAAGCCACATCTATTCCTCCCGGGAATTGTACCTGGGATCCCCGATTGTGAGTCGGGAACGAAGCCAACTGCGTTACTGTAAGCTTTCGTGGGATTCGAAGTTTATGGATCCTTGTTATCACCTTTGTTGTAGAATGCTGAACTTTCCTCATGTCTGCGGAATATAAGCTTTTTATCAACTGAAAGTTCAAACAAATGATGATCCTTAAAAACAACTTTCAATTCATTAATTTATTGAATGTATAAAAAGATCATAAGTAATTTTCATAAATTAAAGAGGAAGTCTTATTTTGGCTGTGAGTGAGCATAATTATCTAATGTAAAACTTGCACTTTCTGAGAACTAAATTCAAAACTCATGGAGTGCACGCTGCGGGGGAGTGCACGCTGCGGGGGAGTGCACGCTGCGGGGGAGTGCACGCTGCGGGGGAGTGCACGCTGCGGGGGAGTGCACGCTGCGGGGGAGTGCACGCTGCGGGGGAGTGCCCGCTGCGGGAGAGTGCACGCTGCGGGGGAGTGCCCGCTGCGGGGGAGTGCCCGCTGCGGGGGAGTGCCCGCTGCGGGGGAGTGCCCGCTGCGGGGGAGTGCACGCTGCGGGGGAGTGCACGCTGCGGGGGAGTGCACGCTGCGGGGGAGTGCACGCTGCGGGGGAGTGCACGCTGCGGGGGAGTGCACGCTGCGGGGGAGTGCACGCTGCGGGGGAGTGCACGCTGCGGGGGAGTGCACGCTGCGGGGGAGTGCCCGCTGCGGGGGAGTGCCCGCTGCGGGGGAGTGCCCGCTGCGGGAGAGTGCACGCTGCGGGGGAGTGCACGCTGCGGGGGAGTGCCCGCTGGGGGAGTGTCCGCTGGGGGAGTGCACGCTTGCAGTCTGTTGCTCGGACTATTAAGAAGGCTCCTAAGAAAATGCTAGTGAACACGACATTTAGAATATTAAGTTCTAATGTGGTTCGCATTAGCGTTGGACTTTAAATTAACATAGAAAGGTGATTTTTTTCTTTTTATATTACCATTGGTACAGGAGTAGAATAAGAGGGATGCGGTGTGCCCAAACTTTGTCTAAAGGAGTTTGAGTGGGGAACTGTTAATAAACATTGGCAAACATGGAATGGATAACATCCCATTCTCACACTTTTTTTGCATTTAACCATTTAATACGCATCCCATATCCAGACTGTGGGAGTTTAGTGGACCACATGCTCATCCATGGCAGGTAGTGGACTCTATAATCCATCTCGAAGGCGGTAACGTACCCCATTCCCATCCCATCCAGTTGGTCGTAGTGGGTCTCATACCTATCCCGTGAGCGGTAGTGGAAAAAGATTACAAAGGCACATAATGGGCTTAGGAACTGATCCCCCCAAATTCATTTAACAAAAGTAACAACAATCTTGAGAAGTTAGTTGCACAGTTTAAATTATATGGGTAATCTTTAGTATCACAAAGTGGTTCAAGAAGTGGCCCAGGACAGCGTACAGAGCAATTTACATCTTAGTAAATTGCAGTTACACTCAACAAATCGAAGCTCGTTTAACTAGTGTTACAATTTTAGCATTACATTTATAGTTTTAGTTAAATGTGCTTGTAACTATAACATGGGCTACATAAGAGGTAATAACAGATTACCTGTACTCATTTATAATTCAGTAAATGTACTCTGACGATAATGTCATTAGTGATGACGGATGTGTGATGATCTGTAAGGTCACACTTGTTGCTTTTATGCTCACCGGATTGTCAGGTCTGGCAACACTGTTGTCAGGGTGAGACAAGGGTCTGACAACACTGTTGTCAGGGTGAGACGAGGGTCTGGCAACACTGTTGTGTCAGTGTGAGACGAGGGCCTGACAACACTGTTGTCAGGGTGAGACGAGGGTCTGGCAACACTGTTGTCAGTGTGAGACGAGGGTCTGACAACACTGTTGTCAGGGTGAGACGAGGGTCTGACAACACTGATGTCAGTGCGAGACGAGGGTCTGACAACACTGTTGTCAGTGTGAGACGAGGGTCTGACAACACTGTTGTCAGGGTGACTGAAGCGTATAACAAGTGATATGAATATAACAGTGACTCAAAACTGAGAAAAATGTATTCTCAAAATGTGCAAGATAATGGAGCGTTAATTGAATAACCCAGTAACGAGATAAACGAAAGGGGGGGGGGGAGTACAGCTAATAAGGGGAAGAGAGAGAGAGAGAGAGAGAGCTTAGGTGTAATTCTGTGTTGAGGGGAAGGAAGGAAAGGTAAAAATATATATCCCTGGGGAGCCCAGAGAGTGAGGGAGGGGAAACACGGGGTAGGGAAGGGAGGAATAAGGGAGAGACGAGGTCTGGGTGATGACGTGTTAAGCTTGGGGGAAAGAGATTGGGTTCTCTCGCTGCGGAGGCTGCATCTAGGAGGCTCAGCAGACCTTGCTGCAGGAAGCACTGGGTCGGGGTCTGTCCTTCCCTAATTGTGCTTCCGGGGGTTGAGCTTCAGCTCTTTGGTACAGATTCCTGAGCCTACTGGGCTCTTTTATATCTACATTTGAAACTGTGTATGGAGTCAGCCTCCACCACATCACTGCCTACTGCATTCCATTTCTTAACTACTCTGACACTAAAAAAATCTTTCTAAAGCTACTGTGGCTCATTTGGATATTATTTTCACCTGTGTCCCCCCCCTGTTTGTGTACTACCGATGCTAAATACATTATTTATTCTATCCAATCAATTCCTCTGCAAATTTTGTAGGTGGTAATAATGTCTCCCATAATTCCTAGTGGGGGAAAGGGAAAGGGGGGGGGGTGTCCGTGGTAAAGAGGGATTTGCTGTTGAACAAGAAAACGTACATACGTACGTACGTAAACACACACACCTTACGACACTGGAAAACAGAAGAGTAAGGTACGCGAACAAGGGGACTCAGGTGGAAACTGAGTACCCACATGAGCCACAGGGACGTTAGAAATAACTTTTCAGTGTAGTTAACAGATGGAATGCATTAGGAAGTGATGTGGTGGAGGCTGACTCTATACACAGTTTTAAATGCAGATATGATAGAGCCCAATAGGCTCAGGAATCTGTACACCAGTTGATTGACAGATGCGAGGCGGGACCAAAGAGCCAAAGCTCAACCCCCGCAAGCACAAATAGGTGAATACAAATAGGCGAGTACACACACATTCGCACAAGGGTCCACGTGGCCAAGTGAACAGCATTTGAGACTCGCAATACATGGATTCGGGTTCAATTCCCAGTCAAGGCAGAAAGAAATGAGCAGAGTTTGTGACCTGATACCTCTATATATTCACCTAGCAGTAAATAGCTGTTGCGGGCTGCTTCCTGAAGATCTGTGTACTCGTCTAGTTGAGTACACCTAGGTGTGTGTGTGTGTGTGTGTGTGTGTGTGTGTGTGTGTGTGTGTGTGTGTGTGTGTGTGTGTGTGTGTGTGTGTGTGTGTGAGAGAGAGAGAGAGAGAGCGAGAGAGAGAGAGATAGAGAGAGATGAGAAAATATTGAAATAATAGTAGAAATGAGAGAGAAATAGGTAGAGAATCGGTTCATTAGACAACCGAAGGTTAGAAAGGCGGGGTCGAAGAGCTAATAACTCAATCCTGCAGGCACAAATAATAAAAACTGGCCAGTGTTTACTAACCTAAGCTTCCATCTTGTGTGATGACCGCTAACCTTAGCACCCATCTCGCATGACCACCGCTAACCTTAGCACCCATCTCGCATGACCACCGCTGACCTTAGCACCCATCTCGCATGACCACCGCTAACCTTAGCACCCATCTCGCATGACCACCGCTAACCTTAGCACCCATCTCGCATCACCTCCGCTAACAGTAAAACACAGCCGGTTAAAAAAAAAAACCTGTGAACAAAGACCATTTATAGCGTATAAAACTCCCTTTCATATCGGACAAATCTCTCTCGAGGAAAACGGGGCTCAAACACTTCCGAGTTCACCGCTTTGATATCATTTTGAGCAAAAGAGAAAAAACGCATATTTCTCCTCCTAGTCATATCTGGGACTCTGAGCGCTAACGAGAACGACCACTTGAACATTATACTCTCAGAGAAGTAGGTTACTTATAATGTTAATTGACATCATCTCCCACAATCCCCATCTGATCCTCGGAGGCTGAGAGAGGGGTCGTTGGCTTAGTTCCAGGTGGGTGTAGGTGAGGTTCAGCAGACCAGCCAGGCTCGAGCAGGATGGAAGGAGGATTTGGTCGCAGTGGGAGAGGAGGGTCTTGCCGGATGGAAGAGGAGGAGTCTTGATGGACGGGAGAGTCGTCGTCTTGACGGACGGAAGAGGAGTCGTCTTGAAGGTCTTGGTGGATGACAAGAGGGTTTTGTCGAATGGGATAGAAGTGGTTGTCGGATGAAGGATGAGGGCCATGATGGATGGGAGAGGAGAGTTTGGGAAGACTGAGAAATAGATTGCGAGAGAAATTATATTTCTCTGCTGGGTAGGACAAGAGGCAAGTGGAAGGCTTGGCGATAACTGAAGCAGAGGATGAGGCTCGTTTGGGGCGCTGGGGGTATGAGGACTAGGCGCTGGGGAATGAGGACTAGGCGCTGGATGAGGACTAGGCGCTGGGGGTATGAGGACTAGGCGCTGGGGGTATGAGGACTAGGCGCTGGGGGTATGAGGACTAGGCGCTGGGGGTATGAGGACTAGGCGCTGGGGGTATGAGGACTAGGTGCTGGGGGTATGAGGACTAGGCGCATGGGTATGAGGACTAGGCGCATGGGTATGAGGACTAGGCGCTGGGGGTATGAGGACTAGGCGCATGGGTATGAGGACTAGGCGCTGGGGGTATGAGGACTAGGCGCATGGGTATGAGGACTAGGCGCTGGGGGTATGAAGACTAGGCGCTGGTGGTATGAGGACTAGGCGCTGGTTGTATGAGGACTAGGCGCATGGGTATGAGGACTAGGCGCTGGTTGTATGAGGACTAGGCGCTGGGGGTACGAGGACTAGGCGCTGGGGGTACGAGGACTAGGCGCTGGGGGGTATAAGGACTAGGCGCTGGGGGGTATGAGGACTAGGCGCTGGGGGGTATGAGGACTAGGCGCTGGGGGGTATGAGGACGTAGTGAGGGAAAAATGCCCACTATGTCTTAGAGACTTAGACCATCGGAGAATAAACGTCGCTGGGTCTTGCAAGAAGCGATGGTGTCTCATCTGTGTCTCCCACGCTACATGTCCTGTATGGTGATGGTGTAGTGAGTATTGTGGTGCAGGATGGTGACAGAGTGATGGGAAGGTATTATAAATGATTATGGACTTCGTACTTATGGAAGGGATGGTTGAGATAGAACAGGCTGACAGCGTTAATCATTGTGTGTTACATCCTAAGTGTGTTCACTAAATGTTGTTCTACAATTCATATTTTAATTGATAAGTTAGTAATTTTTTCTTTATATAAATCAGGTCGTAGATGCCTCAGCTTTCCTCGTGGGTGTTTTATAATTGTATGATACACTATAAAAATACAACCCAGAATAAACTCGGGCATTTCCGAGGCAATCCTTAAGTTGATACATCCTGACATTTAGAATATTACAGAAGCCAATTTATATAATGGAAAACCAGTGTGAGGTATCCGGAAAGAGGCCAAACTGGGCCAGGGACACAGTAACAAAATGTATATATGAAATTTGAGTCTAGCTAAATAACACACAAGTCCTTGTGCGCGCACGCGCTCTCGCGCGCGCGCGCACAAACACACACACACACACACACACACACACACACACACACACACACACACACACACACACACACACACACACACACACAGCTAACTCCCTCAAGATTGCCTACCTGGTTATCTCAACTGCTGTCAGGTAAACTTCTACCTAGTGGTACTTGCCTGGTCCCAGCTCAAGCTTGAACTTCACACTTGCATCACAAACTCAGGTAAACAGTTTGAAAAATGTAAAATGGGGGTGTAAAACACAGCGTTAAGAGTAACACACGTTTACTGAACAACTTATACATCCACTTGTGACCATCAGATGTTCTGATAGTTACAATGTGGCCCCACTCTTCAAAATTAAAAAAACAACTGGAAACATTGCCCAAGATCATCTCCATTGCAAATTAAGTACTTTGATTTAGCACCACATGTAATGTCTTCACACTTAATACACTGATGATAAACTAAACCACATCATTTGATACTAGTAGGTAAGCCTTAGCACAATAAATTCTTAATGAACTTAATGTGTTAAATTGCTTTCTATAATAATAACTTAGTTACCTTGGCCTTCTGTATCAAATCAACTAAACTGATAATATAAATATTTGAGCAAACTTGTGAGTTTTTGATTTCAATCCAAAACTCACAATTTCGGTGCCTTAGTGAAATTAAAAACTGCAATAATGACGCTTCTTCAACCTACTGAACATCATACTTGATGTTAGTTGGATTGTAGAGGTTCGTGCGCTTCAAGTTAGGTAAATGACATTTTTAAGTATGACTCAAAAGTGCTCTTACGTGTCAGTACTTATCATTCCCTACTAGGGAGTGAGGTCTAGCTCTGTACGCCCCACTTACTGGCAATGTTGTATCTGTTGAGTTATAATTTAACTAGTCTGGCGTTCGAATTGCCTCTTGAAAATGGGCTGGATTCTTTGTCATGATTTCTGAAAACTAATCGTATATTTGCGTTTCTTTCGGCAAGAAACGGAATCAGGAAAGTCGATGTGGATAAGATTTTAGAAAATTGCAGCGTTGAGGATGAGCGTAAAAGGCATAACAAATAAACAATACGAGTACAGGACAAGAAAAATATAGATAAGGAGTGGAGATACAAAAAGAGGAGTGAGATAGGAGGAGTTGGAGTAGGCGGGAAGCCATTCCCACAGCACCGACTCCAAGTCTGGCCGGCAGATACTGTACTTACACATGCAAATTACCTCTCGCTCGCAGAGGAACACATGTCTTGTGATGGCTGAACCATTGGCTTTAGCGCGTCGTAATAGGATTGTGTTGATGTCAGGCAAATACACGACATTGCCCAGCGATGTCTCTTGATCACGCTCCATTAAGGGGAGGAGGAGAAGTAGACGAGACAATTTATGATTTGTTCAGGCGAAAAATAATAATCTCTCTCCCTTACTAGATTTTTATTTACTGTTGATGAATTTTCTGATCCGAAGAGAGGTGAAATTATTAAATTTTGTAGTTTATATCTTACGCATTAATATATTTATCTCTACCTCTCTCCTCTTTTCTAATAGTCATGTTTTTCACAGAAGTTAACATTAGTGTACTTTTGCATATTATTGTTGTTGCTTTAACTCCGCATCTTGGTCTCGTTCGACGCATCTTTCCTGGTCAGGTACGGATGGAATAAAGTATTATGAGGGCAGGTAATAGAAACATATTGCTATGGTATTCTTTACCATAGTTTATTTACCATAAATAATTATTAGTTATTAGTAAACTGGTAACTAACTTTATGCTTTATGCTTGAACAGGACGAGTAGATTTAGTTTAAAATAAGTAATTTTTGAAATATGCATCAGTTTCCTAACGAGGAAAATTAGTCGCATTATTTCTAGGGCGAAGATTGCAGTACGTACGAGGCCATCTCCCCTTGTCTGCATTGTGAAGAAATGCTTGGTAACGGCAGGCACTGATGTAGGTTACGGCCCGCAGAGATGTCTGAACCCACCGACAAAGACCTGAATACAAATTGGACGGGCAAGGGGCTGGCTGCCCCTTGCCGCAAGACGCTTGACTTGTAAACAAACTTATCCGAAGGGCTGCTAAAACATACAGGAATATATTTGAATCTTTGTCCTTGACTTTTTATACTTATTGCACATATGTCCAAAGCTTTCTGACTGGCCTAGACACTGGTTGGGACAGTGGATACAGTTTCTGGATTTTTTTTTAACTCGTCTCACAAGTTACAGGGATACATTGGCCTATGTTAGTATGTCAGTAAATTTTATATTTTAAGTATATTCATTCCTCTGACATTGAATTGTGTCTACACTAGATATGTTGGAATATGTCATTCACTGACCTATATATAAACTGGTTGGGAAACGGGGGTGTTCGGAAATAATTGTTCAACCTGTTTGATAAGTGATATTAGCAGGTGCTGGTTTCATGGTGAGCGAGGTATTGGTACTTTGGAATTAGGTACCGGGCCTGGTACTGAAACCGGTTAGAATATTTATTTTCACCACACCACAAACAGGTATCGACTTTTTTACACCTGTGTTCCCAATTATTTTTTGAGTACACGTGGATGAATAGCGTGAAGGAAAAGTCTTAAATATTCTCTCCCTGGGCCCAGGATTCGAACACAAGGCTTTCACTTGCGTAGCGACTGTACTTCCCACTACACCATAATAGGGAGCCTTACCCTATAGCATACCTGAAGGCTGCTTAGAGAGTTCTTGTACATTCCAGCCCGGACAGAAGCCAAACATGTATGGTGATTACTTGATCTGCTAGGCTGTTGCTTGCAGCGGCCGAGAGACCACGTACCCCCTTTAGAATCAGGCTGATCCGGCACTTCCGTGAAGAAACTTGTCTAATTATTACACCACAAAATGCATTGATAAGTTTTACATTTGTTTATTTAAACTAATATTTGAATTCTAATATTGCTACCTCACTATTCAGATCAAAACGTCTTTAGATAACCATATTGCTGCTTCGTATATTTTGCAATATATTATACAATATTGTTACAAATACTTTATTTTCCTGAAAGACTTTGTTCTCTTCGCACACAAAATCTTTACCTTCAGTTCATAAGTGAGTACGACTGCCACAATATATGGGAATTATTATTAGAAGAAAGCGCCAAGCCATTATGACTATAGCATTTGGAAGGGGTCAGGATAAAGATTTGGGATGGGACGGGGGGTAAGGAATGATGCCCAACCACTTGGACGGTCGAGGGATTGAACGCCGACCTGCACGAAGGGAGACCGTTGCTCTACCGTCCAGCCCAAGTAGATGGACACAATATAAGGGATAAGATGAACGGTTTAAACTTTCCAGCAAGTTCCCCCCTCACATTAGCAGTAAAAGTGAGTCCTTACTCCCGCGTGCTATGGGTCGGGGGAGCAGCCAGGAATAGCAGCAATATCCGGCAAGGAAGACTAACACCTCCTTCAGTAAATTCGTTTCATGAAAGTTTCTCATGGGGAAAATCGCTCAGGGCCCCAATCACCTCATACGGCGTTTATGAGACTTCCCGCACCCGGGGATTATAGGGCAGTACCACAGGGTTGGTTAGGCCGAGATTCTCTTGCTACACGGCCGTAAAACCGGATTTTAATAGCTTTAAAAATAAATCCGTTTACGATAAGAATCCTCAGTGAGGTTTCACGGGCTGCTGCAATGTGAGAAAAAAATTATTTTACCTATTAAATTAAAATTTTCCTTGTATGTAGTTAAGTAATTATCAAACGTAACTGATTAGCAGGATGCAGGAGAACCTATTTGAAATGAGCTCTCGGATACTGATGACCAATTTGAAGCTTCAAAGGTACGTAGGTACTTAAACCTCTCGACATCTCGTCTCTTCATTATTTTGCTAAGATTTCAGAGCAGTATGACGCAGGGGAGGGTGGGGGAGACCCGCACTCAGTGAGGATATGAGGCAGGCCCCTTACTCTGTGAGTGTATGAGGCAGGCCCCTTACTCTGTGAGTGTATGAGAAGGTAAGACCCTCTTCAGAGGGTGTATGAAGAGGAGGGACTCACCTTGTGAGTGTGCGCGCCTCCTTGGTGAGTAAGTTGGTAGGTGCCTGAGACCTTAATTATTATTATTAACATCTTTATTAACAAAATTTATTACAATTTTGCCTAATCTAAGGATTTTGATAGTCATATTAAAGTGAGAATAATGCTGGTATTCACTGTCACGCAGGACAGAGGGTCATACATAAGACAATAGACAATTCCTGAGACCTTAAGGAAAACTGTTGGGTTCTCGGGTTTTTTATTGAGTATACAAAGACATCCTGTGTATTATACATGAAGTATACATGCCGTATACTAAACCTCTACATATATATACCTTATATATTACATGTATGTATACGTACTGAATATATCAATTACGTATATGTATGCATACAGGATATATACATTATACGTATGAATATGCTCTTTATATATACATGTATACATTAAAGTATATGCTAATTACCATTTAAATTGTTCATATTCCCTCGCCATTAGTTAGAAATGTTCATAAAGTCTGAAGTTCACAATTCAACTGCTTATAACATGGGTCGTAACTCGTGTAATAACTTAGAAGGTAAACACTAACTTGGAGTTAAGGACGAGTCAACTTAACGAAGCATGTTGCGAAGCCAAACTAACTTGTTCTACGCTAACATTGATCAAGGAGATTATTACTGCTGATGAGATATATATGCAACTTGAATGGGATTTCGACGAATTTATTTCGTTGTCGTGTTTCGTGTTTGTGTAGAGGTTCTTGACGAATGATTTGTGTCCGTGATGGATGTCCAACGGAGATTATATATATATATATATATATGTATATATATATATATATATATATATATATATATATATATATATATATATATATATATATGTATATATATATATATATAATATATATAATATAATATATATAATAATAATAATAATATTATTGACCGAAATGTCACTGCTATCGTCACCAACCAGAAGATTTAATTAATATTATACCATATGAGAAAGGAGACTGCCAACTCGCTCATACAATGCCAGTTTGCAGGTTCTCTAACACTCTAACTCACTGTAACACGAGTGTGTGTGTGATTGAAAGAGCGATCATCATCTTCATAAGCTTTTGCTCCTAAACCTGTGGAGAAAGTCATTCCTTGAGCATCACAATGTCTTCTTTAAGATGCACATTACTAGGGACGAGTAACCTGACCCTGCAGCTCACCCAGAAACACGTTAACGAAGGGAGATTTGTCTCTACATTTCCATTACAAAAATTACTAAAAGCGATTAGCTGTAACCTCGGCAGTGCTTCGCCAAGCCGCAGACCTCATTATCCACGCACTATACTTAATGAACGCACACAGCTACAAATGAGGCAAAAACACACACACACAAAATACTTGAAAATAACTTCTTACTGCGGGGTTAATAACTGTTGGGAGGAGGAGGTGGGGAAATAGATTTCAGAATATAATGTGAAAGGGATTTTGAGAGCATAAATGGAGGAGGTAGACAAGAAATACAAGATAAGGGAGACAGGAAGATGAGCGTTCAGTGAGAGAGATCTCCCGGGAGAGGGAACGCGATCCAATTAATTCCTGCTCTCGTTAATAAGATGAATTCCTGGCGTCTAGGGAAGAGTGAGACAAACATGAAGCAGAAGGGGAGGAGGCGGAAGATTGGGCGAGAGGGCACAGAGAAAGGCAAGCGATAGCAGTATGAATACATAAAAAATGAAGAGAAATAAACTGAATGAGGAGAGCAACAGCCTTAGAAAAAACAGGCTTAAAATCTTGCCGAGCGGTCGTCTAGGTTTGTGAGAGATGGGACGGAACCTTTCACACTCTGGCACTAATAAGTGCCGTGTATTAGTATGAGATGGGAGGACCCTCTACACCCTGGCACTAGTGAGTGCCGTGTAATTAGCACTGAGGAGGAAATATAAATATAAATGTTAAAACGTGATGACATATAGAATCATTTCATTTATTATGCACCCCATACCCATCCCGTGGACGGTGGTGGAGAGGGTTAGACAGACAGAGGGTTAGGTCAGAGGTTCACTTCCTGGGTTCAGGAACTGAACCACATAGTTCGTTTAGTGATGCAGAAAGGAAAGTTGTCTGCGAGGAGGGTAATTTTCCTCCGTGTTCACAAGTAGTGGTGATGCTGTACATGTGGAGGCGTGTATCGCTGTGCTTAAGTACAGTGTTTTGAGCTTGATGTCTTAATATGAAGGCTCCACATATTATTGCAATTTCCTTAACCTAATTCGAATAAGAATCGTGCCCAGGTTAGTTTTGAGGATTCTGCGACCAAGATCCTTGCGAAAGCACCTGACACTGTCTCTATGGACGAAGCGACCTGTAGCAACAAAGTTGTGCCTGTGGTCTGCTTCTCCTGTACTTATTGGGCTTGTCTGTTTCCTTGTAGATGGCAGCGGCATGTGTCTGACCGGCTGTAAGGGTGATGTAGGTATATGTCAAGGTGGCAACACATGTATGGTTCCACGTCAGTTGTCAGCCGGTCCTTAGTGAGTGTGGTGTAATTCCATCTGGTCGACTATTGGGGAGACCAGAATTACAGTACAACAGAACAGTGGGTCAAGGATGACGGAGCATTGTGAGAGTAAGACGCAGCACACACGAGTATGATAAAGTATTATGAAAACTATGACCAATCAATCTTTAGTTACAAGGCGGTTTTAAAGGGAAGAAGTGCTCCTAATAATCCCATCTTTATATTTCATGTTAGTGATAACACCTGAAATTGGAGACTGAGGTCATCTCATATATTTGGTCACGTAAGATATAAACTAGATATTACTCACATGATATATAGCACGATGAGAATTGCTGAATATTGAATAGGCATTCTTACCAAGTTGATATCAGACATGTTACACAACAAATCATTGTGAGGACCGTATCAACTCTCTCCACTTCCTTCAGTAAACACTTGAAACACGCTTAATCACCTCCCCGTGGTCTCACTGTGGACGTAACCCCCTCTACAAATACAAATAAATACTATTGGCTTGTAAAATACAACACCGAATACTAGTTATACAGGAGCCTTATTCTGTGCCGAGTGCTCGGTTATACAGACAGCGACTACAGTCCCTCACTCCATGGGTAGCACTCTCACTCTGAACACATTTTGGGTAGCAATTATCTTTTATTGCATTAATTCAAAATAAATTAATAAAAGCAAATCGATTTGTTTCTATGAATTTAAATAAAATTTTATTAAATGTATTTTATATGATTAAAAATAAATTTAGTTATTTATTAAATTGATTAAACTCCCTTGATGAGATTGCGAAAAACTTAATAAGGGAATTTCATAATTACAAAGTAATACTTTGGTGTAACAATAGTGTTACTACACGGATTGTGGCATGGAAACATTGTTTCCTCAGTCCCGACTGTCAACATGGCTGAGGAGACATTCAATTTACACGAACCAATTTGCACAAAGGTCAAAGGAAAGCTCCCGCTGGTCAGGTCAGGTGACGTCGCAATGCCAGAGGTGAATACTGTATGCTGGGATCACCCCCCCCCCTCCCCCCCTATCACTTCTCTTCATGTGTGACTGGGGTGGTTCTCTTGTTAGGACTGAAGGCTTCTACCGTTATATTATACAATTATATAATATTGAATGTATTATGCAATATTCTTTAGGGAAAATCGAGACATTTTGATTAATAGATAAACAGGCGAATGCCAGGGTAGGCAAAGAGCGAGGCAAGCAGTTTTATGCAGTTATCCCTTAAAAAAAATGGCTGAGCAGAAAAAATTGAGGAATAAGGATTAGAGGCTTTTATTGAAGCCGTGAGGAACATAGCCTGAACAAATAAGGAAAAATAATAGAGTAAAAACAAAAAAAGAAATCAATAATATTTACGAGGAAGCTGTTAGCGGGACGAGAATAGAGGCAGAGATAACATTATCTTGTCAGTGAAACGATAATGAATGGCTAGCTTGTATCTACCTTTTTATTAATAAATGTAATTGTTATCATATCTTTTGACGGTTGTAAGGCACGACCCAGGCGTCACTTCTGATAAAGCTCGCAATGTTTCCTCTGAAAGTGTAATATAGGCAATGAAAATTGTTACCTTTACATCCTCACTCCGACCCGCTGATACTCGCAGTGTCATCAGGTTCTGCAACCTGAAACCGGTTGACCTGTTGACAATAATTTAATGAGTTAGGCATAAAATGTCAGAAATCCAGTACGCCTGTGGATTCCAATCCTTCAGTTCTGTCATGAAGGAAGTGTTGAGTACACATGACTTGTAACCAAGAGGACACAGGTTCGACGCTCTCTTCCCGTTTATTTAAATCTTTCTGCTCGGTCTCACGCTAAAAAAAATATTTAGTCCAATTTAATAATAACAAAATATATAAACTTCGTGAGTATGTAGAAGTGTGTGCTCTATGATGGTCATATTTTCATCTTTTCTCCTGTTTACTTACTAGATATCTCAGCTCATATTAAGAAACTTCTTAACATCGCCAACGCTTACACATTACATAGCATTTCAATGGAATTAGGAAACATTGTACCAATTTTTACTTGACTCTCTCTCCACATCGCGTCCCATCGAGAAGCAAGAGCTGTCAGGTACTCTGGAGACATTCGTCTATCCTTATGCGACTCTACATAACTATCAACAGCTCTGTCAAGTGCAGTGTTCCCTGTCATCATTCCTCAAAACATTTGCAACTTTTCAGTACCCAAACATCCACACCGACACCCATTTCTCCTTAGAAAAGCTTAATTACCACGCCTCTCCGCCGTGATTAGTTAGGTTTCCTTAATTTTAACTTTAATGTCAGCTTATATCAACTAAATAATGAAAGAAAATCCCCAGCTGTCTCTCCCTTGACAAGAGCAGCTGTCAAGCCCACACGCTCGCAATGTTGAACACACACACTTCCTAACTCTGATGTTCCCAATCTATTATTTCTGCAGTCTAATGCAAGACTTATTGCAGTGGGCAACTTTATCACTGCCAGGAGATAAGTGTGAAGATCGAGATGGTCACGTGAAGAGAAATAACCTAACTTGCTGCTCTAGCAATGGAAGGGAGTATTCCAAGACGTTTACTCCTATTTGATATTTGTTATACTTCGCAAGACAACCCAAACAAAATCTACAGTTTTAACAAGAATATAAGGGATATCAAGAGCAGCTACGTCTACACTAATCATGATAATTACAATAATAATACACAATACTGGTAATTTGTCGATGGAACCCCACTCAGAAAACATTAAATGAATATTCGCAGTCTTATACAGGACCAAAAACCATCATGGGGTACTTAACATGTTTAAATTCAGGTCATCATCACACACACGAGTCTTTCCTCAGAACGTTGTGTAATCGCATAAAAAGATCTTATGGTATTAATGCAAAGAAACTATATTTTAATTTGTTTTTCCTCAAGGCTCCAGATAATGCTGTAAACGGTGTCCCAATAGCATTCATGGAAAGCGTTCATATACGTCCCTGGAAGACCTTAATTAAAAGGTCCATTCATGGTATTTAAATACTTATTAATGCCTCTCCTTAGCACTTTTCCTTCATATTTTCCTATTTTTTCCCCCTTGGCTTGTAAAAACAAGTTTAGACTACTTCTATAATTACGAGAAGTTCAGGTATGTCCTCCCCTTAGAGGACGATGTCTCGGGGGGCTCCGTCCGTGTCTTGCACAAGCGTCTTGAGCACCGCGTCTTGAGCACCGCGTCTTGAGCACCGCGTCTTGAGCACCGCGTCTTACACACGCGTCTAAATTTTATTTGAAAACCATTTCATGAAAATTTTCGACAAATAAGTTCAGGGTTTTAATTCGCAGTATTACGAACAATGTATATTCAAATGATTTATATAAATCACATGCGAGTGGAGCTTCTAAATTTAAATATAAATCTACGTTATAATTGTTCAGGTTCAATATGGGAAAAAGTCAATAGACATTAAAAAAAACGTTCCTCTCCAAATACCTGATTTTCGGGGGAAATTATTTTAGTCGACATGATTTGTATAAAACACTGGCATAGGTTCTGAGTCTAGATTATATATTATATAATTAGAATGGCTACGTATTATACGTATTATGTATTATTACGTAAATACGTATAACACAATGTTTTTTTACTATGTAAATAATGTTCAAATATGTGTAAACTAGGTTATAAATTTACAACCATTTACGAATAAAGTTTTTTATTTGACTTAAAACATTATAAAGCCGTCCTTCCCGTCGTATCAGAGCAAAGCTGTTGATATTCCCATTAAATCATTATTAAAAAGGAAAATCCTATTATAGCACACGATCAACTCTTCAAAAGGTTCCTCCCACATCATTAGCTTTTGGAAAACGAATATATTTAAAGGTCAAAATCTACTTATTAAATTAATAAATCAATCAATATTGATTGATCAATCAGCGATGCAGACGATGAGCCACAATAACGTGGCTGAGGATATGATGACCAGACCACACACTAGAAATTGAAGAATCGACGACGTTTCGGTCCGTACTGGACTGATAATGGTCTAGGAGGGACCGAAACGTCGCAGTTTCCTTGTTTTCCCTGCCGAAGGGAAATTACTCGGGACGAGGCGTGTGTCGGGCGAGGAACCGGCTAAGGCGTCATTTTTCCCCGACGTACAATTTATGGCTTTCGAATACCGGGGCTCTGGGCCTCCGAGGTGATGGATGGAGGATGTGTTAGCCAGGGATATTAATAGGCTCTGGCACCGCGGCTTGTGAGGATAGGGAAGGAGGACGAGGGACGAAGGAGCGGAGTTATCGTAGGAATAGGAGGGAAGTGATAAGGGGAAGGAAGAGTGGCAGGGGAGAGAGAATAGGGGGTAAAGGGGGAAGTAGGTGGGCAGGACGAGAGCAGATATGTGAGATAAGATAATGTATGATAATGAGAACTGTGTGAGAATAATAATAGGGGTGAGAAATGCAAAGTGAAGTTCATATATTAAATTTTTAGAATTTGAAAACTTTTCAACCCATCACCCATAATCTGTACACATGAGATTAAAAAAAAACACGTTTCTGATAAAAATAGCAAAAAAAACCTGCCAGTCATTAAATCTTGCATTCCCAAGTGCAAATATATATCTTATATATTATTTCATAACAAATCTTACCAGATCTATTTTATATGTTGAATAAGAGTAATGGATCGAAAACATAAAATGTTATTAATTTAAATAGAAACTAATTACTTTAATTGGTGTCATAATATTACACAACCCCATAGTTTTAAACAATAGGGGTTAGTAAAGCTATTTTTTATTATTTTCACCACATGCTCTTTTTATGCTGAATCAGGGTAATTGGTTTGAAACCTTTAAACTCTAATAATTCAGTATATTGCATCAAAACAACATATAAACCCAATTTCTATTATAATTTTAATAATCTTTGGATGTAACTCTAGAGATTATTGGGTTGGGAGCCGACTGACCTTTGGATTATATTCAAGTTAACTGCTTGTAATATTTTCCCCTTCATCAAAGAGATCTTCCAGCTCCAGCAAAGGTCTTGCAATTTTACATAGCGTCAGTGGCGGTCGTGTTTACTGGCTAGCTGAAAGGCGAGGAGCCACACAGAAACTTGGGTTCACAGGATTTTTGTTAATATTGCAAACGATAGCCAGAGCCATCTAGGATTGAGACTTGTAACCAACTACCTACCATGATTTGTAAACAAATCAGACAATGGGAAATCACCTCCAGCTGATTACATTCGCCATGATGCAAAACAGTGTATCGGCACTAACTTACAATCACTTATATGTTGACTCTGTAACACTTGGTTACTGAGGTGGGTTAGCCCGAGTCCGGTTAATTGTTTAACTACTCCTAAGAGACGAATCCCCTTATTCATCTTTTGCATTATTGATCATCCTTGTTGTGTCAGTCATCCGGCTTCTAAAGTGACTTTTATAAACTATTGAATGAGTTTAAAACAAGGGAGGAATATATATTTTGTTAATTAAATTCGTTAGTTATACCAAGGGAATTATGGCTTACTACTGTGAATGAAATAAAAGGAGCAGTAGCAATCTCTATGTGCTTTCAAATTTAGTAATAGCAAGTAACTGCTTTCATCTTAACTATCACTCGGACAATTTCGAAGATTATATTACTGGAATGAGGGAGCGCGCGCACACATTAGGCGCCTGCAGATTATCCTCAATAAATACAGTCAAAATACATGTACGCTATTACTTCTTTAGTCAAATTTCTTTCACTTCTGTCGACTGACAAACAGCGGTCTTCCCCAAGTCAGCGGGCTCGCCGCCCCCCTCACACTGGAATAACATGTTTACTCAGGCGGAGGGGGCAGGGTGGGGGGGGGGGCTTCAACTACCTTAAAACTCATTTTAAATCAATTCATTTTGCATGTTATGGTTCACTGGTGTGTTGCGTTAGTAATGTTTTGATGGATTGTCGATGGAGGAGATATTGAGCTGCATTACAACCCACTATGTACTCCTGTTCGCAACTCTGTTCTAAGCTCTTGTTCAAAGCTCCTATTCAAAGCTTCCTTGTCGCATTAACTTGTAAGCAGAGACGGTAAAAAAGGTGTTGAAAGATGTAGATATTTATAACCTCGAAGGATCAAAATTACAACAGCCAAATTATCAGACAGATTATCAAAATTATCAGCCACAATATCAGTCAAAATATAGCAACTAGACTTCATTTTATTCATTAAAAGTCATTTAATACTGTGCGAAATTGGACATATTTAATAGGGCATAATTTACTTATTCACCAAAATTGGAGCTTCCATCGTGGAATCCTTTGCTCGTTTATTTTAATCAAAGCAAAACAAATCGGCATCTCAGCCTCGTTTAACTAAAACTCACTTCACGTAACCTAACCTCACTATATCTCACCTACTAAAACCTCATCTCGCACCCCCCACCGCTCCTGTGCCAGGTAAGTTACGGGCTCACCATAGCCCGTGCTACTTGGAACTTGTTCCGAGTAGCTGAATCTATAACAAACAACAACTCATCTTGCAATCACACAGTACATCCTTTCACGGCCAAAGATCACATTCACTCCAAAAAATCTACCACTTACGGGGCTATTCATGCCCGTGCCACCTCTTGGGTGGCTTAATCTTCATCAATCATCAATCAATCTCATCTCGCCGAACCCAATAGAAGCTATCTACTCACCTCTTCAAACTCTGTAATATACATTCACCGCCAAACGTCAATAAAATCACTCAGAAAATTCCATTAACTATATACTTTAGTACATTTTAAACAAAGTATAAACTCTATACACCGGAAAGATATACGATTATTTAAAATAATCGTATATCTTTCGTATATCGTATATCTGAAGTAAAAATATTTACTTCACACATTACAAGAAATTTAACCACAGAAAAAAAGATGCGCTATCGTCCTGGCTTTATCAATTGGTCCCGGAAGATAACACATTTTTCTTATCAGTGCTGTGTACTGTGGTTACGTAATGAAGATAAGAGATAAGGGAGCAAGTCGGGTAAACATCATTGATGCTCGATCCTATGACATGTCCTCTTTAACGATTCAACTTGAATTTTGCGAGAAGGCAACAGAAGGAAAGTTGCCCCTTTGCCACCAACACACACACACACACACACACACACACACACACACACACACACACACACACACACACACACACACACACACACACACATTCGAACAAGCCTGAATGGTCCCCAGGACTATATGCAACCGATTATATGCAACTGAATGGTCGCCAGGACTATATGGTAGCCTCGGCTACCATCCTCTTTTGTCCAGTCGTGTTGGTCGAGCGGTTAAGGGATCCTGTACGCCAGCAGAGTGCTCCTGGCAGTATGGGTTCGAGTCATTTCTGGGGTGTGAGTTTTCAGTTACACACACACACACACACACATTATATATATATATATATATATATATATATATATATATATATATATATATATATATATATATATATATATATATATATATATATATATATATATATATATATAATCAGGGATAACCGGAAGGGCGCGACATTGTATTAGAGAACCTCTTTGGTAGGAAACAGAAGGTTGTGGTGAGAGAAGTGGTCTCAAAATGAAAATAAATTAGTATGTTCAGACAACCCCAGTGATTATAGCGGAGTCAGAGCACATGAAGGCTCTTAAGATACAGAATCATCTACACATGTTTCAGAGATGATCGGAGAAATGTCTTTTTGACTTCACGTCAGGCAAATGCAAACTCGTTAAAATTGGTGCAAAAACAAAGAAATTTCAATGAGAAATGGAAAATAAAGGGTAGACAGCTCACTGACAATGAGGTAGACTTAGGACCCGCTATAATCTATAACCAGCCTGAAAAAAAGGCACGTATATGTATAACAGTATAACATAAGCATATTCCCTATAACCTAACCCATCCACTAAAGCCTAACCCATCATCCATAAACTAACCCATTCAACATAACCTAACTAATCCCTTATAACCTAACCCATTCAGCATAACCCGTCCCCAATCTAATCTATCCCCCATATCCTAACCCAGCCACCATATCCTAACCCAGCCACCATATCCTAACCCGGCCACCATATCCTAACCCAGCCACCATATCCTAACCCGGCCACCATAACCTAACCCAGCCACCATATCCTCACCCAGCCACCATAAGCATAGTAGCAACCATATCCCAAGCTTCCCGTTTTCAAGCTCTTGCATTTGCATGCAAATTAGTTGCGTAAAAGCATACGTTCACACTTTATATAAAGCTGTCCTGATATACAGCTGGTGTTGTTGTTGATGTGGTCATACACTGTGTTACTCTGGAGCACACCTGGGCAGGTACAGCATACACGGCTATACAAATACTTTATTACTTTATTGCGTGTATGTTAGTCTTAAGTAGGGGGAGAGAGAGAGAGAGAGAGAGAGAGAGAGAGAGAGAGAGAGAGAGAGAGAGAGAGAGAGAGAGAGAGAGAGAGAGAGAGAGAGAGAGAGAGAGAGAGAGAGAGCAAGTAATAACAAGGGCTCCTGGGAGAGGTTTAGAAGGTTCGACAGAACGTCTCCAAAAATTTAACCCTTGACTTTCAGGGTAAAACAAAAAAATCCTTAAAACTGGATTGGTTTTAATGTATCATAAACACTGTCATAGTTAATGTGTATGGAATTTCACATGTCATATATAAATTAAGCGAAAAATTATCGTTTGCAGATGGAGCGATATTCATGTAATTGGAAGTGGCAAAGTGTATATAAGCTAATTGCTGAACGTCTTGTGTCATTACAAATATCCTCTGTTTATCCTTCAAGTTGAGGCACTTGACGAGCACAGAGCATGTTGTCATGTATATGACAGCATGTTGTCATGTATATGACAGCACGTTGTCATGTATATGACAGCATGTTGTCATGTATATGACAGCACGTTGTCATGTATATGACAGCACGTTGTCATGTATATGACAGCACGTTATCATGTATATGACAGCACGTTGTCATGTATATGACAGCACGTTGTCATGTATATGACAGCACGTTGTCATGTATATGACAGCACGTTGTCATGTATATGACAGCACGTTGTCATGTATATGACAGCACGTTGTCATGTATATGACAGCACGTTGTCATGTATATGACAGCACGTTGTCATGTATATGACAGCACGTTGTCATGTATATGACAGCACGTTGTCATGTATATGACAGCACGTTGTCATGTATATGACAGCGCGTTGTCATGTATATGACAGCACGTTGTCATGTATATGACAGCACGTTGTCATGTATATGACAGCACGTTGTCATGTATATGACAGCACGTTGTCATGTATATGACAGCACGTTGTCATGTATATGACAGCACGTTGTCATGTATATGACAGCACGTTGTCATGTATATGACAGCACGTTGTCATGTATATGACAGCACGTTGTCATGTATATGACAGCACGTTGTCATGTATATGACAGCACGTTGTCATGTATATGACAGCACGTTATCATGTATATGACAGCACGTTGTCATGTATATGACAGCACGTTGTCATGTATATGACAGCACGTTGTCATGTATATGACAGCACGTTGTCATGTATATGACAGCACGTTGTCATGTATATGACAGCACGTTGTCATGTATATGACAGCACGGCCGTCAATTTCTCTGCTGTGTTGATGACTGCAGGGATGATTACCCAGGAGGGAGGCAACTCCTCAAGGTGTGAGAGAACTTGTGCAGCATGTAATGTTTCGAAGCCACTGCTGCAACACTCTCTCTCTCTCTCTCTCTCTCTCTCTCTCTCTCTCTCTCTCTCTCTCTCTCTCTCTCTCTCTCTCTCTCTCTCTCTCTCTCTCTCTCTCTCTCTCATTATCAAGTTATCAATATCTGTGCTGTGTCTGCTTTCTCTTTCTGGTGGCATCGAAAGTATAACCAGATAAACGTCTCTATCAAAGCTAGACAGGAAACCGGTGGCCGCAGTCATGAATAAATGCATCAAGGGAAGCCAATAGAAAACAGGGTCTGGCATCACTGGCGGAGGACCTGGGGCGAAATCTAAAGGGAATAACAACACTGAAGGACGGAGTGGACAAGTGAGAGAGAGATGATGAGGGAGGCAGAGAACATGTAAGGAGAAGATGGCAGAGTGACAGCACCAGAGTTAATGACAGGAAGAACCAGATGGAGCCAGACAGTTATAAATTCGCTCTCGCACGCACGCACGAGCGCGCTCGCGCGCCCACACACAAACACAATGTGTGTGGGGGGGGGGGGGGTGCTGGTAGCCTGGTGGATAGCGCGCAGGACTCGTAATTCTGTGTCGCGGATTCGATTCCCGCACCAGGCAGAAACATATGGGCAAAGTTTCTTTCACCCTGAATGCCCCGGTTACCTAGCAGTAAATAGGTACCTGGGAGTTAGTCAGCTGTCACGGGCTGCTTCCTGGGGTGTGTGTGTGTGGTGTGGAAAAAAAATAGTAGTAAACAGTTGATTGACAGTTGAGAGGCGGGCCGAAAAAGCAAAGCTCAACCCCCGCAAACACAACTAGGTGAATACAACTAGGTGAATACACACACACACACACAGTCATTGCTGCAAACAACCGGTGGCTCGAAAGGCGGGATCAAAGAGTCAATGCTCGATCCTGCAGACACAAATAGGTGAGTATACACACACACACAAACACACACACACACACACACACACACACACACACACACACACACACACACACACACACACACACGCGCGCGCGCGACCCATATCATTACGAGCAAGTACAGCAGAAGGTTCCTGGGAAAACAAAAAATGTGCAGCCTTTTTCGAATAAATTGTCAATATCAGAGCGAGAAGTATATAATAAAGAGGTGAAAGTTTCCAGGGTCTGAGAGAGAGAAAATATCTGGGAATTGACATAACATTGAACCTATATCTTGAGGCACTCAAACAGATTCATATCGGCCACATACGCTAAGCTGGCTAGCATCATGACATCATTCAGGAACTAGACAAGAATGTTGTGAAGCACTATATGCAGCATATGTCCAAGAAATGCTAACGTACGCAGTACCAGCATGTAGCCCCCATATACATACAGTACAAAGATTGAAAAGGTACAAAGATCTATTTCAACATTAGTCTTGGAACTGAGAAGCCTTAGCTATGGGGATACTCTGAGGTAAGTGAACATTATAACAATGCAAGAGATGATACAAAAGAGGACATGATCCAGATATTAAAACTATCCACAAGAGGTCGGCTAGTGATTACGTTGGGCAACCGACGGATGGACAGGCGGGGTCTAGAAGCTAGAGCCTGGTCCTACACACTGGGAACTAGCAGCATACACAAGGCCGCGAGCAGACGCAGCACCAAGATAACCAAGGGGGTGAAGCGATACAAAAAATAGGAGCTTCGTGCGTGAGATGTCATCCCGCCACTCGGGGGCTGATGCTGCCGGATGTGGGGATGCCACACGCGTAATTGAGCGAGAGATACCCTGCAGGGACGTCCGCGATCACCCTGCCAGGCGGCAACCCTTCATCCTGCTGTCAGCTACCCAACCAACCACGCAGCATAGCAGCATGCCAACCAGTCAAGCAGCCAGCATAGCAGCATGCCAACCAGTCAAGCAGCCAGTATAGCAGGATGCCAACTAGTCAAGCAGCCAGCATAGCAACATGTCAACCAGTCAAGCATAGCAGCATACTAACCAATCAAGCAGCCAGCATAGTAGCATACCAAGCAATCAAACAACAGCATAGCAGCATACCAACCAGTCGAGCAGCCAGCATAGCAGCATACCAACCAGTCGAGCAGCCAGCATAGCAGCATACCAACCACTCGAGCAGCCAGCATGGCAGCATACCAACCACTCGAGCAGCCAGCATGGCAGACGATGCATTCTAGCGCTATGCAAACGTTGGTTGCATGTTAATGCAAGTCTAAAAGTGCATCATGTTCGCTGCTGTAGTTAAGCATCATCATGAGCCATTACGTCGTATCGAAGACGTCATAGACGTGTTGATATCATAATGAGACGTAGATGGAACCTCACCAACATCTTCACTTCTTAATGTTAAGCAAAAAAGTAGAGATTATAGATAATGTTTAGCAAAACATTCACTAGTTTACTTAGTTTACCTGCCGGGCAAACCCGGATCGACCTGTGGTTGGGTCGACCTGGTGCTTGGGTCGACTTGGCATCATTCCATCAAAGGAAATCTAAGAAAAATGCCGAAAAATAATGATAATAAATTGGAAGATATACGATACCTCAGCGCATGACAACTCATTACTGCTCTGTCGTTCTGTCCGCATCTCTGCTTCGTCTCTGTCGCTCTGTTCCGCGCCTCTGTCGCTCTGTTCCGCGCCTCTGTCGCTCTGTTCCGCGCCTCTGTCGCTCTGTTCCGCGCCTCTGTCGCTCTGTTCCGCGCCTCAGTCGCTCACCTCTGTCACTCTGTTCTGCGCCTTGATTGATTGTTGCCGCCGAAGGCGGCTAGTTTATTGTGCACCCCATACTCATCCTGTGAGCGGTAGCGCAAAAGCATTACAGAGGGCACAAAAGGTCTTTATCAGACCTCATCTTAGATTATTTCATAAACAATTTCTTCAATCCTTCACACCTTATAGATACAATGTCAGCTAGTTACAGAGAAAGTGCTATTGCAAGAGCTACATATTTACAGTAAGTCATCATACATTAATGGTAGTAGGCCTCTGTCGTTCTGTCCGCGTTTCTGTCGTTCCGTCCGCGTCTTTGCCTTGTCTCTGTCGCTCTCAGGACAAAGCTACCAAGCTTCCCGTTCCCGACAGCAGGAATCCAATGAAATAATTACAACAAACGTGACAGCAGGAGTAATAAGTTTTATCTTTGGGAATATATTTATAGTAGTAATCTAAAGTTACCGTTATGAGCGCTTGTGCATTTAGCCAACGCTTATTAGACGCAAATGTGCGCACAGCCAACACGTTTTTGTCAAGATAAATGAGCGAATAAAATTGCCTATATTCCCACAGAACATTAAGCTTCCTATTATACATTTCCTTTGGAAACAAAGTATATAATAATTTACAATGAATTTATATAATTTTAATATAAACACGCTGAAATTGTTATGTTCTACATATATTTATATAGTTTATGTAATTTTTATCGGATCTACAAATAATCAAGGTGAGACTGGTCCAAAAATACGGAATATAATATGTATTTTTTTAATAATACTTCTCTCTTCCCGAATACTATTTTGCTGCTGGCAGCCAATTTCTGTGGAGAGCACTGCAAACTTACCTGCTTGAAGACGAAGCTCGTAATTCCTAATAAAAATTTGCGTCAGTTTTCCTACAGAGCCAAGTGGGCTTTGGCCTGTCTCAGACGTCATTGGTTCCTTGGTAGAGGATGGAGTCGTAAGACAGTTTGTGGAGGAGTGGCTGCTTGACAAGTGGAAGGCCACATGCCAGAATTAAGAGGTTATTATTATTTATTAACATCTTTATTGACAAAATTAATTACAATTTTGCCTAATCTGAGGATTTTGATAGTCTTATTAAATTGAGGTTAATGCTAGTGTGCTTTTATGGTGCGGTTTGGCGAGCTCCACGTAAATATCGCTGTCAAATTTACGTCTAGGAAGGTTTAACCAAACCTTAGTGGTAAGTTAATACGACTGCAGAATGGGTGACCTTGTGGATGAGGGGATGAAAGGAGATAATACAACAATAAGGATGAAGACAGAAGGCGGATGAGTAACAGCCAGAGCAGGGGGTAGATTGCTATTGGTTAATTAGTGAGAGCAGGGTAGTTTGTATCTTGGCACTCTGTAGGAAGGGGATGTGTAGGTATGAACTGGTTGAAGAAGTGCCGGAGACCAATCTGATTATATTGATATATATTTAAATATATTGAGAGATAATTATTGTATTCTGTACATTGTTATACAGAAGCCTCCCCGATATTGATTAATGAGTGATTACTGTCGAGTCTTATGATATGAAATACTATGGGCTAATACTGAAATATTACCATGAATATATGTGCATGGGAAGGAACTATTTACAACAGAGGGAATGACTTAACAGTGCGGGAGTAGGTGGATGGGTTATCATGAAAGGATAGACGGTACATAAAGTATGATTTATGGGGTGATATAAACGAGATCATTTTGAGATGAACTGTGTCATGTTCCAAGAACAACTTCACCATATGGTGCCAGAAATCTCAGTGCCGGCACTCGGGGTCCAAAGCCATCTGACCCTTTCTGGTTCAAAAGCACGTCACAGTTCAGGTTCACAAAACCTGAACTGTAACAATCAAAACGTTACAAGGGTCCAACGCGCTCAAAAATAAGCCTCAATTGGCCGGTTCCACCACCTCTCTCCACACACTCCTCTTTCCAGGGAGAGACTACATCTGCTCCACACTTCTTTTCCTGCAAGATACTTCTGCTCCGCTCCACTCTCCCCTCCTGTGTACAACCAAGGAAAACACTGTAACAGGCGTTAAAAACTGGTTGCGTTAAGTTAGTGTTTTGGAGAGGCGAGGTTATAGTGGGGGAGAGGTGGTGAAAAGTGAGATGCTGAGAGAGAGAGAGAGAGAGAGAGAGAGAGAGAGAGAGAGAGAGAGAGAGAGAGAGAGAGAGAGAGAGAGAGAGAGAGAGAGAGAGAGAGAGAGAGGTAAAATAGTTCAACCAAAGCGAGGGATCGAGAAAGCATGGGAGTGAATTAGTGAGAATGATGAAGGGTGGAAAATAGAGAGAAAGAGCGAGTGGAAGTGAGAGCAAGCTTTAAAAGCTCATCACACTCCCTTGCTCCGTCTTGCAATGAGACGACCAAGGTTTATTTTTCTTTTTGCAGAGGAAGTTGAAGATAATAAAAGATGGGGAGATGCGCCTCTGGTGTCCTCTTACTTGATGTAGTTTTTTTAGTAGGATTTTCAAGGGAAGCCAATCGAAGAGGCAGTGTTGTTATCTTGAGGGTTTGGCCTTGGGGAAGATACTGGACTGGTTCTTGTCCTCCGCGGTCTGTACACTCGCCTAGTTGTCCTCCGCGGTCTGTACACTCGCCTAGTTGTCCTCCGCGGTCTGTACACTCGCCTAGTTGTCCTCCGCGGTCTGTACACTCTCCTAGTTGTCCTCCGCGGTCTGTACACTCGCCTAGTTGTCCTCCGCGGTCTGTACACTCACCTAGTTGTCCTCCGCGGTCTGTACACTCTCCTAGTTGTCCTCCGCGGTCTGTACACTCTCCTAGTTGTCCTCCGCGGTCTGTACACTCTCCTAGTTGTCCTCCGCGGTCTGTACACTCACCTAGTTGTCCTCCGCGGTCTGTACACTCAGCCTAGTTGTCCTCCGCGGTCTGTACACTCGCCTAGTTGTCCTCCGCTGGTCTGTACACTCACCTAGTGGTGCTTGAAGGGGCCGAGGTTCTGGTCTTTGATCCCGCCTCTCGACTGTCAATCAACTGCTAGGACACTTAATTTTAAACTTTGTATGGTGTCTGTCTCACCCACCTCTGACACAGACAAGATTCTTTCTAATGTCTCTGTAGCTCATTTGGGTACTCAGGTTTCCACTTGTGTCCCCTTGTATAAGTACCATCCGTGTCTGTCTAAATAGACTGTCCTTCTGTATGCTATAAATTGGCTGGGAAATTTGTACACGGTAATCATGTCTCCCCTACTAACTCTTCTGTTCTCCTGTGACGTGAACTTTAATTCCTCTGTCCTTTTCTCGTAACTCATACCTCTAAGTTTGAAAACTAGTTATGGTGGTATAACTTTGTGTAACTTCGTCCTGTGCTTGACTAAATATGGTCTCCATACTGGAGCCGCATACCCATGAGTGGGCCCGAGTGTGATATACAAGGTTTTGAAGGATTCCTTTGCATAGGGGACCTTGACCCCGGAATCACGGCTAGGTAAGGTAGGTTTCTTGAGTCTATCTTGGGTTGTGGTGACAGGTCATGTTGTAAATGTGAGGGAGAGGGATGGGGAGGGTCTTGGAGGAGACGAAGATCAACTCATGGCAATGAAAGGCTTTTTTGGGATGAGGATTTAAGGTTTTAATTTGTCTGATTTCAAGATGTATGTTTTCGATTGTCACAATAATTGTGTTTGCGGATGGACACGTTCTCTACCAGATGTAGCTGGAATAATTTGTTACTTCTTTTGTTTTTGATCTAAGAGTTGCTATAAATAAAGGTCCCACCGAGACTCAAACTCGGATCTCTGGATTCAAAGTCAATGGTGCTAATATATATATATATATACAATAATAATAGTAATAAAGGGGTACCATCTCGGGTGCAATTGTAGAGACCCAAAGCCTCGAAGGGAACACAGAGCATTGAGAGAAAAACTTGCCACTTAACTCTAAATACATATATGAGTGTTCACTTCTCCTACCTCCCCTTATTTATGTTGTATACTTATGTAACTGTATAACCCTGTATAATATCAAATTGTTTACAAAAAGAGAAAATTAAGAGGAAATAAGAGGACGTAAGAGGAAGTTTGTTTCCTAGAGGCTGTAGATTTCTTTGAACTCCTCCGACGCCGGGCAGGAACCGAGGATGCAGCGGCCATTTCCCCTCTGGATCGCCACACTGAGGCACTGAAAGAGAAAACTTGCCACTCTAGGATCTCTTGTAGTGTCAATGAGCCTAGAACCAAGCTCCTTAAGAGACCTTCTTGCGCTCTCTCCCCATGGACCAAGAGTCTTAGATCCTATTGGAACGAAGTTATACCGGTGATCTATTTTCCTGTACTTGGTTGACCTGTATCTTTCTCTGTGTGTCGCTGCGGATCCTGCTTGGTCGGTAGAGAGGTTGACGTATGTGATTGCCGGGGTGGATACGCAAGTATAGTCCCATGCCAACTGTCTGCCACCCTTCCAAGGGCGCAGTGTGATTCCATCTTGTCGGCCGGCAAAGATAGCAGAGTTACAGTTCAAAAGATAGCAGGGCTCTCTCGCTGCTGGACACTGGGCAGAGGCAAGACTCCTTTTAATGATGTCACTGACTTCGTCATGACTAGTGCGCCAACCGACAGATTTTCCACAGTGCAGGCCATGCAATCCATATTCATCAGCATCTGCCTCGCCGCAAATACACCTGTGACCAGTGTGGATAGGGGCAGCAAGACGGAGAGCGACTGCAATACGGAGCTCCTGCGGATCAAGACGTGTGCCTGTCGCAGACATGGGGACTGCCAGAAAGAAGTCCCCTGCATGGGGAGCCTGCACAGCTGTGAGGCGTGCACGATCACTGGGGGTTGTTGCTGCCTCCAGCAAAGCTGTGGCTTCTTTGTCTACAATGGAGCTCTCCCAGCTGGATTGTTTCTTGGCTTTCAACATGGTTGGTCTGAGTGCTGAGTCTGCCATGGTACCCCATTTTGTATAGCATTCCATGTAGTGGGAGTCGTGTATCCCTGCAAAGTCACACAGGTTGTCAGGAAGAAATTCCATAACCAGATCATCGGATGCTGAGGAGGAAGACAGGACAGCTGGGGCAGCAATTTGAGTGGCAGTGCGGACACCCAAGCCGCCGAGTCTGACAGGAAGAGTGGCTTGTTTCCACTGGCATTCATTAAGGGAGAGGTTGACAACTTTTTCCTAACATGGTCTTCAGCAATAAGTCATACTCTTCAAGCTCTAGACTGTTGTAGGATGGGGGCGCACCTCAGAAAGCAGGTTAGCCTCGGAAGGGATAGACATTTAGTGAGGAGATAAAAAGCATCGAGGCATCGATGTCATATATATATATATATATATATATATATATATATATATATATATATATATATATATATATATATATATATATATATATATATATATAATAATTTTGTTTCTGTCCTTTATAGAGAAGTAGATGGACGTAGGTATAAAGATACAGGAAGGCAGATAAAAACCAAGTCGAAGCCAACTAAAAAAAAAAACTGAGAATTGTGAACAGTACAAAACGACGCTCTCAAATTGTATATCTCTCTCTCTTCCCCCTCTTTCTATGCTGAGAGAGAGAGAGAGAGAGAGAGAGAGAGAGAGAGAGAGAGAGAGAGAGAGAGAGAGAGAGAGAGAGAGAGGAGGGGGGGGGAGGGAGAGAGAGAGAGAGAGAGAGGAGGGGGGGGGGAGGGAGAGAGAGAGAGAGAGAGAGAGAGGAGGGGGGGGGGGGAGGGAGAGAAGGAGAGAGAGGGGCTTAGTGAGATTTTCCACCCGTGCCAGCGGAGCGACGACCTGTTAAAGTTACCCTACCATCCTGATGCGAGTCGCTCCCCCAGCTAATGTAACGTTCCTCCCACCCATCCTACAAACTTACCTAACACTGCTCTCTTAAGTTTACCATTGTATAGAACAGAAAGGTGACTTGGTTGGCAGTGTAATACATCAAGATCTTTAACTTTATCTGACTCTATAGCGGGAACTGAGCTAAATTTATCGTCAAAAAGCGACTCGCAAAACAAAACCAGAAAAAGGAATTGCTCTGGAATTTTAATTCTGGTTGGTTTTCTGTTTGTTCAAACATCAAAGTTTTGAGACCGCCGGCGGCAGGGGAAGACAGGGGAGCCGCCGCCGCCCCAGTGTGATGGTCCTTCTTGCCAGAAACGTTCCAACATCTTGAGTATTATGATCCAGTTGAGCCATATTATGGAAACCACTTTGTGTCCTAGAAAAAAAACTGTGCCACTATATAGAAGTAAAGATGTAGTATCAGTTACTATTTATCGAATAGCTGATGAACACCACAGCTAGGAACATCACGTGGACATCTTCTATCTTGAGGTTATCTTGAGATGATTTCGGGGACATTTTCAGTGTCCCCGCGGCCCGGTCCTCGACCAGGCCTCCACCCCCAGGAAGCAGCCCGTGACAGCTGACTAACACCCAGGTACCTATTTTACTGATAGGTAACAGGGGCATAGGGTGAAAGAAACTCTGCCCATTGTTTCTCGCCGGCGCCTGGGATCGAGCCCAGGACCACAGGATCACAAGTCCCGCGTGCTGTCCGCTCGGCCGACCGGCTCCCTTCAAGAGAAAACTGGACTTGTTTTCTAAGAGAAGATGCCGGACCAGCCGGGCTGTGGTGGGTATGTGGCCCTGCGGGCCGCTCCAAGCAACAGCCTGGTGGACCAAACTCTCACAAGTCAAGTCTGGCCTCGGGCCGGGCTTGGGGAGTAGAAGAACTCCCAGAACCCCATCAAGCAGGTACCAAGTTAAATATCAGAGAAAATTGTTTTGCAATAAAGTCAGATAAAAACTTTATTCGTAAATTGCTGTGCATGTTTAACTGTTTACAGAAAACTTCAGTAAGAGTGTCATAAGATCAACACGTTATTAGTGTTGTAATTACTGTATCAACCTTCAATAAGCAGATTGATAGGTAAAAACACAACTGTACCTTGAAGATAAATGATGGGCTAAGAAGCACAAATATACAAACTATGAAATAGTATGACATTCTGTAACAATGCTGCAAATGATTCTGATCAGCATTTTCGACTTTATCAACAACGAAAAACTGTAAACTAAGCTGCAAAGCATAAAGGATATGGTTCTAATCTTTTCTGAAAAGACGTGAATCTGTTGGGACCCAGAACGATAGTTCGATCCCATCGATGGTTATGATTTGTGTTTGTGTGCGGGCTTTGATAACTGTTTACTAAACAAGAGGTGTCAAATGTGTAATCTACATGGGACAGTAGAGTCACGAGGCTTAAGACCACATTGTGGTCTATCATAAAACATCTGAAAATATTGGAAGTGACGTTTCGGTCAGTCTTGCACAATTATCAAGACATGTCAAGAGTTGTGAAGGAAGTCAATACATAAGAATAGTTGTTTATCTGACTACATTCATAACTCGAATATCTGAAGTCTTGTAAGTGGAACTGACCCAAATTTAGAGCAGCAGTGACCTTATTTTAAGACAGGAGTTAACCGAAGACCCACTACCATGCAGAGCCGGTCCACATTGCAAAGATTTTTGCAATGTGATTTCTTCTTTGGAGTTTTCTTGAAGACAAGAAAGTTAAGTTATGCTATGCAACGCGAAATTACTGCTTTGTGAGAGTAAACGTGAGACACCGTCGACGACCCATTTCCTGGTCATTTCAAGAAGAAAACAACATGTCACCTGAAGGGTGCGGAGAAGCAATGTGCAATGTAAACAATATATTGTGATCTTAATAGGTTGTCAACCAACGTGTGAATTCTAAGACAAGTAATCGAACTCAGGTTTTGCAAGAGAAGCCTTACCGTTTGCGCAAATCACATTCGTTGCAACAAGCTGTACACGCAAATTATATTGTTCCTTGTCTAGTACTGCAGGTGCATACATGCTGAATTGTTCCTTGCCTGTAACACTCAATTTCCCTCAATTAAATACAATAATTAAATTGACTTTGCGAATCTGTTCTTCATACGAGCAACTTTTATCGAAAAAAAAAAACTTTTTTTTAATTGTATTGGCATTTCGGCAAAATTAATGAGCAATTAACCGAGATGATTAAAGCATGTAGGAAAAGAGCCGTTGGATTAAAAGCTTTGCAAACATATTGTTATTAAAGACTGGGCACATGAAAATTGCCAATTACTGTTGTGTTCGTATTTACAGCCTGGCACACTGTGAGGCGGAAGTTCATGAGTTAAATATGAGGGCGTAAAGTTGAGGGTCATGTGGTGAGGAGAACGTGAACTACAGGGCTTCAGCTCTTGGGCTACACCTTTCAACTGTCAGCCAACTCGTGTACAGGTTACTGGGACTATTCGGCTCTCTTATATCTTCATTTGAAGCAGTGTATGGAGTCTGCCTCCACCACATCACTGCCTAATACATTCAGTTTATTAACTATGGCATTTAAAAAATATTTTCTAAAGTCTCTATGGCTCATATGTATACAGGTTCCACATGTGTTCCTTTGCGCGTGTACCGCCTGGATTAAATTATATCTTAATCTGCTTTATCTGCCCTGTCTATTGAGAATTATGTATATGGTAATCATGTCTCCCTTATTAGGTCACGCAGATTTTCCTCGTAAGTAATACCTCTTAGTTTTGGAACTAGTCTTGTGGTATAACTTTGAACCTTCTCCAGCTTAGTCTTATGCTTGACAAGTTATGGACCTAATGGTGGGGCCGCATACTCCAGGATTGGTCTTACATATGTGGTATACCAGATTTTAAGTGATTCCTTACACAAATTTCTTAAGGCAGTTCTGAAGTTAACCAACTTCCCATATCGACTCTGTTGATATGAGCTTCAGGAAAAAAGTTCGGTGTGATATCAACTCTAGATTCTTTTCTTTGTATGTTTCATTAAGAACTTCGTTTTCTATTTGATACCTTGTGTCTGGCCTCCATCCATCTTGCTTCATTACTTTACATTAACTTGGGTTGAAATTTAGTAGCCATTTGTTCAACCATTCCTTCAGTTTTTCAGGTAATTTGTAGCATCTTGCTATTTTCCTTTGTCTTAATTCTCCTCGTGATTTTCGCATCATCAACAAACATTGAGAGGAACGAGTGTATTCCCTCTGGAAGATCGTTTATATATAAATATTAGAAACAGGATAAGTCCAGGGACTGAACCCTGTTGGACTCCACTAGTGACGTCTCGCCAATCTGAGACCTTACCCCTCACAGTAACTCGCTGTCTTCTGTTGCTTAGGTACTCCCTTATCCAACTGAGTACTTTCCCTGTTATTCCGGCCTGCATCTCCAACTTGAGCACTAGTTTACGGGCTATTCATGCCCGTGCCATCTCTTCGGTAGCTTAATCTATATCATTCTGAGCACTAGTCTCTGATGAGGCATAGTGTTAAAGGCTCTCAAGCAATGGAAAAATATGCAGTTTACCCATCCTTAATTTTCCTTCCTTTCTTTCCTTCCTTCCTTCCTTCCTTTCCTTCCTTCCTTCCTTCCTTCCTTCCTTTCCTTCCTTCCTTCCTTCCTTCCTTCCTTCCTTCCTTCCTTCCTTCCTTCCTTCCTTCCTTCCTTTCCTTCCTTCCTTTCCTAAAAAATCCTTCCTTAATTTTTGTTGTCTGATCATAGAATTCTATTTGGCGTGCGAGGCAAGATATGTAGTGGAGGTCATGTGGCGAGGAGACCGTGTAGTGGAGGTCATGTGGCGAGGAGACCGTGTAGTGGAGGTCATGTGGCGAGGAGAACGTGTAGTGGAGGTCATGTGGCGAGGAGACCGTGTAGTGGAGGTCATGTGGCGAGGAGAACGTGTAGTGGAGGTCATGTGGCGAGGAGACCGTGTAGTGGAGGTCATGTGGCGAGGAGAACGTGTAGTGGAGGTCATGTGGCGAGGAGAACGTGTAGTGGAGGTCATGTGGCGAGGAGAACGTGTAGTGGAGGTCATGTGGCGAGGAGAACGTGTAGTGGAGGTCCTGTGGCGAGGAGACCGTGTAGTGGAGGTCATGTGGCGAGGAGAAAGTGTAGTGGAGGTCATGTGGTGAGGAGAACGTGTAGTGGAGGTCATGTGGTGAGGAGATATACTGTATATAACAGATATTATAGATCAATTTAGGTGTGGCGTTAGTACAGCCTAAAACTGATGGTTAAATGGTCGGGGATCCAGTAGCTAACAGTTTAATCCTGCAGACACAAATAGTAAATAGAAACAGAGTAAATACACACGCGAATAGAACAATAATAACAGTGCTTGCAGGTACATCTGTTATGTTGACATTTCAGGAACAATCTGTCCCCCATCGCCCAAGCAGCATAGAACGCCAGAGAATAATTAACAAAAAAAGCCGCTCTATTAAGTCCGTAGCAACAACTGAGTTTAGTCAAACCTTTATATTCTTGTATTTATTTATCATGTTTGTCTGGTGCTATAATGCGAAACAAACTATTCAATTACACAGGATTTTTATCAGCAAATATCCATTATAGACTTTTTAAATCTAGGTGTAAACCATTCACTAATGTCTGACGATCACAAACGCTGCTCTTTTTCTAGTTCATGACGTTTTCAAGCACGTAAATACACATTTGTGTTTTTTTCCAAGCATTAAAGGTCAGCAAAACAAAGTGAATTCTGATAACACGTATTGTCGATAGTGACAATATTTGGCAACAGTTATTTGGCTACACTGGCCTATTGTTTTTGTGATTGGCGCCTGTATCCAAGAGATGCGTATCAACAACACTTACTCAATCACAGATTACTATATATATATATATATATATATATATATATATATATATATATATATATATATATATATATATATAAAAATTTCAAAAATATTAAAATTCTGGAAAACTTGGCTTATTAGGCAAATCGGGCCTTGCATAGTAGGCTAAGAACTGCATTCTGGCTACTAGGTACATTATATATATATATATATATATATATATATATATATATATATATATATATATATATATATATATATATAGTTGCATATTGTCCTGGGGACCATTCAGGCTTGTTCGCATATATATATATATATATATATATATATATATATATATATATATATATATATATATATATATATATATATATTAATGAACAATAGCGTGTGAATGACATTTACTCCATCTGGCAGTTACTTGTGATCGTTCCCTTAAAAGAATAACATATAATATTCACACCCTCCAACCCCTTTCCACATCGACTACCAAGGTGGGGCGACACACCCATCTCTTGCCACCACCACCACATCCTTGCATCATGTGGAGCTGTGGCACTTTCACCCACTTGTGGAGCAGGTCATGCGAGGTCACCCCTTCCCACGGTCACATGACCTTCATGGGAAACGCCATTTCATGTCTCCTCCTCGGCGGCCCACCCAACACCTAGTTTACACTAAATGGAAGCACGAGATATGGAAGGTATCTCGTGCGGAGATACCGGGGAATGAAAGAAGAGGAGGTGGATGAAAGAAGCACATAGAGAGAATAGGGGTGTCAGGGTCATGCACCAAGAGCGTTACGCTAAAGTCATGGATAAACGCATTTACTCCTCACGGTTTAATTGCTATCGTAAGTCTAGTTAACTTTCCCCTCACCTGGTGGTCTGGGCATTTCTGAGACTTGTGGCAAAAGAGAAAATATATGATTCTTGACCTTTATCGTGAGAGCAATTTGAATGCTCTCTCCTGCATCAGTTCATGGATCGACCTGATAAATATGCGAGTAGGAATTAAGACTGTGATATGTCCAGAACGAGAGAGAGAGAGAGTGTGGGGTGGAGTGGTGCCAACACATATGAACATGTGTTCCTACATATGTGCAAGTATATACTGTCTGTTCGTGTGTTTATATTCTCAAGGAAAAACATGTGTGTGCACCAACATATCACAACCAAACTCCCACTTGTGTATCAACATATGTATCCAGACACACACACTCTATATATATATATATATATATATATATATATATATATATATATATATATATATATATATATATATATATATATATATATATATATATATATATATACATATATATATATATATATTGTGTATGAACCTTTGTTCCGCCGTTGTGTGAAAACCTATGTACCTGCACGTGTGTAAACTCACACATCAGCATACATGTTAAATGGATTTTGTCTGCAAAGCTGAACGTAAATTCTCATATTGCCTTTGCTTCAGAGGCGTTTATGGCGAGATGAGCCGTCGCCTTGAGACTACTTCCTCCCTCTCCACCCCTTCTCTGTCTGTATCTCTTTCTGTCTCTGTCTCTATCTCTGTCTCTCTGTCTTTCCCTATCCCTCTTTCTCTCATATGATCTTCACTTGTACCTCCTCTTCTCTCCCATTTCATTAATTTTGTACTGTTGCTTCCTTCCACCCTTCCCATTTTCTTCCTTCTCCCTCCCATCTTCTTCCATTCTCTCACCTCTTCATCTGGTCTCTCCCTCCTCCCCTCACGCCTACAATCTACCTTTCACTTCACCCTCTCATCGCTTATCTTTCCATTATACTCTCACTGTTTTCTTCAGTTACCGTCACAATCCCAAACCTCTTCTTTTTCTGTTCTGATTCTCTTCTCCTGTCCCAGACCTCCTGTCATATCTCTTATATCGTCAGCCACACTCCCTCTCCTATCCCAAACCATTTATACGAAACCTAGTCTCCTGTCCCAGAATTCTCAAATTTCAAACCTTTCATTCCAGATCACATCTTCTCTTACCCTTCTTTACTAAACTTCGTGTTGTCTATTGAATAGATTCTCCTCTTCCGGATCCTTTTTTAATCCTGGTATTCTTAAACCTCCTCTCCTTCTAAATATTTCCTCGTCAATCCTTTCCCTTACCTCTCTTTATGGAAAAGCCATACCTCTCTTTATGGAAAAGGTTCAAACCTATTCTGTACTTCTAGAGTATGATCTACTCTCCCATGGCACCGCTCCCTCTTCCTGCGTCAACTCGACGACCCCCTTCCATAAGCTATTACGTCGACATCACTTCTCCCCCACCCACCAACCTCTCTTCTTCTCCCCCATCGCTACTTCCCTCCTCTTTCTTCTTTCACTAATATATCTGTCTCCATCACCCCCCCCCCTCACCAACACACACTTCTCCTTCCCTGCCTCTCTCCCTCCCTGTGGAGCCGGTGGCTGAGCGGACAGAACACTGCTCGCGTGATCCTGTGGTCTCGGGTTCGATCCCGGGCGCCGGAGAGAAACAATGGGCAGAGTTTCTTTCACCCTGATGCCTCTGTTACTTAGCAGTAAATAGGTACTTGGGAGTTAGTCAGCTATCACGGGGTGCTTCCTGGGGGTGGAGGCCTGGCCGAGGACCGGGCCGCGGGGACACCAAGCCCCGAAATCATCTCAAGATAACCTCTCTACCGTGACCCCTCCCCTTTTCTCCTCTCCCTGCTCTTTTTCCCTCTTCTTCCCCTTTCAACCTACCCCTCTCTCTCCATCTTCCCTTCATTCACCTGTTCCTCTCCCCCACTCATCCAAAGACAAATCACCTCCAGCTGACGCTGTTGAGATCTCCAGTCGATTTTAATATGGCGTTGGGTATTGTGGTGTTTCTAGAAGTGTTAACAACAGCGGGATGTTGCTTGTTAAAGCGGCGGGCTGGAGAGTGGAGAAGCAACATACTTTTTACAGCAGGAGAGAGAGTGGGTTGCTTGTTCATATTCAAGCGACAGCTTGGGAGAGGGAGAGAGAGAGAGAGAGAGGGAGAGGGAGTGGGAGAGAGAGAGGGAGAGAGAGGGAGGGAGAGGGAGTGGGAGAGAGAGAGAGGGAGTGGGAGGGAGAAGGAGTGGGAGGGAGAGGGAGGGAGAGGGAGTGGGAGGGAGAGGGAGTGGGAGAGAGGGAGGGAGGGAGTGGAAGGGAGAGGGGTATTAAGACAGGACCGTAGGCAAAGAAAAATATAGATGCCCTGAGAAACAGAAAACCAAAGCCATAAAGAGAGGACCAGGGCCAGAGTGGGAAAACGCTACAGCACAATCATTTCCTCGCTGGTGCAACCCGGCAGAAATTACAACTATTCTCCCGGAGCCGCCACAAACAACACCGACTCGCTCACACACCGGGCTGGTCCGACTCCAACACGCAACCTCACCGTCTACACACACACACACACACACACACACACACACACACACACACACACACACACACACACACACACACACACACACACACACACGCGCGCACACACACGTTATATGACAAAGAGTGCTGGGAAGACGGGACACCACGAGCGTAGCTCTCATCCTGTAACTACACTTAGGTAATTGCACTTAGGTATTTACATGCACACACTCAGGGCGCCGGTGTCTGTGTAGACAGCACGCTGTGCACGTAATCCCGTGGCCCGGGTTCGATTCTCGGCACCGGCGAGATACAAAAATGGGCAAAGTTTCTTTTACCCTGATGCCCCTGTTACCTAGCAGTAAATAGGTACTTGGGAGATAGACAGCTGTCACGGGCTGCTTCCTGGTGTGTGTGTGACTGTAAACAAAAAAAATTGTTAATAGTTAGTAGCAGTTGATTGATTGACAGTTGAGAGGCGGGCCGAAAGAGCAGAGCTCAACCCCCCGCAAGCACAACTAGGTGAATACAACTAGGTGAATACACATACATACACGAGAGGGGCAGGCAGGAGTAAGCGGAAAGCATTAACATGGTCAAAGAATTACCCGACACGCAGGAGGCGTTATTGGAGTATGAAGAGAGACTGAAGGAGCTAAACCAGAAAACGTTTGAAAAGAGCAAAGACGGGGGGAGACATGAGAGAGATGTATAAAATATTTAGGGCCATTGAAAAGTGGAAAAACATGAAATATTCAGAGTTAATACCAATGGAACATGAGGGCATGGACGAAAGCTTGAGATTCTGATGAGTCATAGAGATGATACAAAATAGCAGAAATAGGCGAGAATGAGAAAAAATAGGTCAGTACACAAACAAATACACACAGTGTTCGGGGTTGGCCGTGCATAATTCTCAGCCGGGCAGAGACAAATGGGCTGAGTTTCTTTCACTTGATGCCTCTGTTCACCTAGCCGCAAATAGATTCCTGAAAGTTAGCTGTGTGTGTGTGTGTGTGTGTGTGTGTGTGTGTGTGTGTGTGTGTGTGTGTGTGTGTGTGTGTGTGTGTGAGAAAGATATGTAGTATATATGACAGAGAAAAACAGGGAAACAACCAACGGTTAGAAAAGCGGAAACGAAGAGCTAAAACAGCTGAATTCTACAGGCACAAATAGTAAATACACACACACAGCGACACCTACCTAGACACAACACACATGCCAATACACACACACACAGCGACACCTACCTAGACACAACACACATGCCAATACACACACACACAGCGACACCTACCTAGACACAACACACATGCCAATACACACACACACAGCGACACGTACCTAGACACAACACACATGCCAATACACACACACACAGCGACACCTACCTAGACACAACACACATGCCAATACACACACACACAGCGACACCTACCTAGACACAACACACATGCCAATACACACACACACAGCGACACCTACCTAGACACAACACACATGCCAATACACACACACACAGCGACACCTACCTAGACACAACACACATGCCAATACACACACACACAGCGACACCTACCTAGACACAACACACATGCCAATACACACACACACAGCGACACCGTACCTAGACACAACACACATGCCAATACACACACACACAGCGACACCTACCTAGACACAACACACATGCCAATACACACACACACAGCGACACCTACCTAGACACAACACACATGCCAATACACACACACACAGCGACACCTACCTAGACACAACACACATGCCAATACACACACACACAGCGACACCTACCTAGACACAACACACATGCCAATACACACACACACAGCGACACCTACCTAGACACAACACACATGCCAATACACACACACAGCGACACCTACCTAGACACAACACACATGCCAATACACACACACACAGCGACACCTACCTAGACACAACACACATGCCAATTCGTCATAAACTTTGCCTCTGAACTATATACAAAAAATCGTGTGAAAAGCCTACGACCATTACACCATAAAGGTTAATTATTTAGTCTGTAAATCATTTGGGTTCATTTCCTGAACTCATTATGTGACAAAGTTTCCCGTAAACTGAGCTAAACTAACCAAATCCATGAATTGGTTGCTGATGTATATTTTATGTCTAAAACTAGCTCATCAATGTTGTAATTTGCTGAGGTAAACATGCATTCGGGTTCTCTTTTTTATTAACATAGGTCTGTCTGCATTTAAGCAGCCACCTTAGACAATATGAAGGGTTATCTTGAGGTTATCTTGAGATGATTTCAGGGCTTTAGTGTCCCCGCGGCCCGGTCCTCGACCAGGCCTCCACCCCCAGGAAGCAGCCCGTGACAGCTGACTAACACCCAGGTACCTATTTTACTGCTAGGTAACAGGGGCATAGGGTGAAAGAAAC
Organism: Procambarus clarkii; assembly: GCF_040958095.1. Lineage (NCBI taxonomy): Eukaryota > Metazoa > Arthropoda > Malacostraca > Decapoda > Cambaridae > Procambarus > Procambarus clarkii. The sequence continues at coordinate 2,055,855 of NC_091178.1, forward strand.
TCTGCCCATTGTTTCTCGCCGGCGCCTGGGATCGAACCCAGGACCACAGGATCACAAGTCCCGCGTGCTGTCCGCTCGGCCGACCGGCTCCCTAGGGTTATATAGTTTGTGCCACGAGATAGCTATATGAGATAGCTTAAATCCCCGTCTTGCAAGTTATGCAAGGCCATTGTTATCATTAACCTTCACTGAAAAACTGGATGGCTTGTGTCTCACGAATAGAGTAAATAAAGTAAGTACAGGTAAATAAAGTAAGTACAGGTAAGTACTTATATAAAGTATATAAGTTGCAGGTGCCTCATACCGGGAGGTCTTGAAGTTTAATGGCAAAACATTCAATAATACAGTCTGTGAGATCCAGTTCTTGCTCACAGCCTGCACCTGGAGTGCTCAGGACTGGGAGATTCATCACCGGCCTCCTGTACCGGCAGTCCAACCTTGTCCTGGCAGTTACTGTGTGGCTCAGTCTCTGAATACAATATGTGGCTCTTGGCTTCTCCGCTACCACCCACTAGAGGGGCATGCATAATGGGTACAAAGTGAACTGCCGTTATACCCACAAACTGTTGACGTTGTGATTACACGGAAAAATCACCATGTTAACATGGAGATTGGCATAGGGAAATGGTGACATGATATGGAAAGGGAATTCCTAACTGAAACGTCTCCAACCAAGATGTCCCGAGGGCCGTAGGGACCGTCACCACTACACATGGCCCTTGGGGCCCTCCATGTCCACCCACACTAAAGCATACCCACGTTCACCCGACAAGAAATCCTCGTCACTCTTTTTTTTTCCAGCACTGTGAAACCTCAAGGGTGTTGTCAAGGACACCAGGGAATCCATCCACACATGCTCGTGCGCTCGCTTAAATATCCCTGCTGGTTGTGTATAATAATCTAAATATACTAAACCGCCATGTGTGTGTGTGTGTGTGTGTGTGTGTGTGTGTGTGTGTGTGTGTGTGTGTGTGTGTGTGTGTGTGTGTGTGTGTGTGTGTGCATTCACCTAGTTGTGCTTGCGGGGGTTGAGCTCTGCTCTTTCGGCCCGCCTCTCAACTGTCAATTAACTGTTTCTACTACTACTACTACTACTCCAATTTTTGTTCACACCACACACACACACACACATAGACACACACACACACACACACACACACACACACACACACACACACACACACACACACACACACACACACACACACACACACACACACACCAGGAAGCAGCCCGTGACAGCTGACTCCCAGGTACCTATTTACTGCTAGGTAACAGGGGCATGGGGTGAAAGAAACTCTGCCCGTCGTTTCTCGCCGGCGCCTGTATCTCGCCTCTAAATATATACCATATGAAATTGATGACACAAGACACTACATAAATTAATTGCATGAGTTAACTTGTTCGACAATTCTCAGCTTCACATCGTCAGACTATGATTCACTTCTTTAATGGATACGACAGTGAAGATAATTTTGTCCCAAACTTTATTTTCCAAAACGGCAAACAAAGGGCCCCAAAAGGAATGACATTTCTATTCTACTGTGGTATGTGACTCAGTATAAGCAAGCAGACGAAGGGAACAACAATTATCCCGTCCTGCCAAAGTGCAATGCCTGAAGGATTACGAATTTGGTGGCAGATAATAGTTTAAACAAAATAGGGAATTGGGATTATATTTGAAGCTTCGTCTCTAGCGAGCACCGAATCTGTGGCAGCGCAGTATAACCAAGTAAAACAGAACAGATGAGCTTTTGCCTCAGCTGCCTATCTTATCACATTATACGAGATAGGTAAAGCATAATTAATATTCACACACACAGCCTCGCCACTCTCATACCTCCGTGACCTTACGTTCTTAGAACAAGTGAAGAGTCCAACGGTCCTGGGCCCCCCATAGGACATGTCAGGTCAGTCATCACTGACGAGGGCATGGAATCAGCGTGAGGAAGGGAGCTTATCGAATCGGAAATTAACAAAGATCTAAGAGAAGATACCATCAATGTTCCCTACAGAAGCAAACAACATCTGAATCATATATGTGGCGTATATAAAGCAAACAAACATCCGAGAAGTTTTTGGTAAAGTGAGGATATTCAGGGGACAGAAAATAACCTACATGAGAGCAGTACTAGAGTATGCGGCCTCGTCTTTGAACACACAATAGAAAATCACAAAATGAAATTCGAGGTAAGTCTGAGTGTGCTGTTGATTATGATTCTAAACAAGAGACGATAAAGAGGAGACATGATCGTGATGTACAAAGTCCAATGTGACTGTAACAAAGATAATAACAATGTAAAGCATGGACAACGGCAGAATGAGAGGAAATTGAGTAAAAATCACACAGACAAACCATAGGGATGCAAGGAAAGATTGACTTAATCTTGACATAGTGAATAAATGGATCGAATTAGAGGATAAGGTGAAGTGGCACATAACCATACATACTATTAAACGTAATTATTATTAAATTCTAGTAAGTGAGTACCCATAAAATTTAGACGAACTCTTTCTAACGTCTCTTTAATCAGCAAGTAAAATTAAGAAAAAACACATTCAAAATAACCTCAACCTATTGTTGCTTGCTATTTTTTGTCAACCCACAGAGTGAAAATAAAATACAATATAGCTCACATGAGCAAGCAGTAATTGATAATATACAGTGTTAGGGGCTCAAACCAGCCAATTTACTCATTGAAACATTTTTTATCGGATTTGCGAACTGCGTCGAGCTTGGGAAAATACGAGATTAGCGTTTAAATTCACTTTAAAAATTCCTCTCCCCTCTCTCTCTCTAGCGGTATATGGCGGTATATTGTATGCATCCTGTGTCACGATTTTCCCAGGTTTATTTTTAACGCTGGACGTATACGTCCTGGTCGTGCTGATGGCTGTTTGTAACGCCACGTGTTATGACTCGAGGCAGGTGTGTGTGTAGATACACCCGACCCCAAGCGTCCTTAGTTCTCAGATGTGTGGGTTGTCAGATATGCTTTATTTTTGCTCTGATCGTGTCTATATAGGAGTTGGTTGTGGCGTTCTGACCATCCTGTGCTGGCCAAGGGTTGAGCTGTTGCTGTTGGGTCTCGCCTCTTCGTATTCCGGTAACTGATGGACAGGTTTCTGGCCCCTCCGGGCTCTTGCGTATCTAAAGTATTTTCGTATATCAAACTTCCTTTGAGTATTGAGTTTGACTTTACTTCTTCACTCCCTAGTTTTTTGTTTGTTTTTGCATGGATATTCCTGCGCGGGTCGTTAAGCCTCTGGCTGGCCCACTAAGTGTTACTTGTTTCTGTTTTAATTAGGCGGAGTACGAGTATTTATGACTCGTATGGTCGCTTTAGTAAGATTTTGCCCCATGTGTTTAACAACTTTTCTGCTCTGTTGAATCTAAGTTAAAATCGTATTTGGTTTGTAACTGTGCAATGTGTTAGATAATGTTCCAGTGGTCTGTCGGGCATTTCTCCATAGTGCTGACATAGTTCATTACATATATTGGTTTCTCTGCATTTTAAGTTCTTCCTCACATCCTTGCGAGTTCATCGAGAACTTTTATTAGACGTCATAAGCAGCGTCACTCTAATCCACGTCATTCTTAATCCAGGTCATTCTTAATCCACGTCACTCTAATCCACGTCATTCTTTATCCAGGTTATGTACAGGTGCAAGAGCAGAACGAGAAATGATGGAAGGAACTAAAAATAGATTGATAGAAACCTTCCTTTAGCCTATGAGTTAATCTCAAATGGGCTGGCCAATAGGTTGTCATTTTTTGTATTACTATTATTTTCTACCACGGACGTGGCCACACATTTACAATCCTAACCAACATATATACATTTTCTTCTGTCCTCCATGGACAGGGTTAGAGAAGTGTTAACCAGTTCTGTGATCTGTTCAGTGGTTTACTGAACAACCATAGAAATTGATTGTAGTGCTTTTAAAATGCTAATCTAACTTACATAAATACATAGATTTACATCTGTCCTACATAAACAATGTTCGAGTTTTTTTTTTTTTTACATAGTGTCACAGATGTAATGGCAGAGACAAAGAGCTCAACCCTGCTGGTACAATTTAGAGAAAGCACAAGCAAGCAGGTGCAAACATATTCCAATCTCAAAACGCCATACTTTGGGGACATTCGCTGCATTAAAAAAAAAAATACATTCCGTGGAGACTACAGCCGTATTAAGTCACAATAATCACAGCAGTTACATTAGCCCTCACGCTATAATTACATTATCACCTTAGAATAACGTTTGGTTATTTTATACGAGATAAGAATTTGATGAGGGTCATATTTTCCCGTTTACCGCAGCAGGAATACAGCCAGGTTACAGCCAGGAAAATGATATATTTGCATATTTGGAAAGTAATTTGCCTGGGGAGCCAGCTGTGTGTTTGTTTAGGTTGGTTTCGTGTTTTTGTTTATCTCTAGTTAGACTCGAATCCACACATGTGAAAAATAATGGAACTGACAACGTTCCAGTCCGTTCAGAACCCTTATCGAGTCCGTTCCGGACCCTTATCAAGTCCAGGACGGACTTGAACCGCGTTACTAACCTTATTTTCAGATGAATGAGTTGGGTGTATAATTTTCAGCCCCGTTATGACGGATTGTTGTCTGTATATGTCCTCCAATTTGACATAATCTTTTAGGCGTTGCTGGACCCTTGTTAAGCCTCGCGTCTTATGTTTAACCATGCCCCTGGAATTGCTCCCTTACCACCACCCAAAGGGGCCTCGTAGCCTGGTGGATAGCGCGCAGGACTCGTAATTCTGTGGCGCGGGTTCGATTCCCGCACGAGGCAGAAACAAATGGGCAAAGTTTCTTTCACCCTGAATGCCCCTGTTACCTAGCAGTAAATAGGTACCTGGGAGTTAGTCAGCTGTCACGGGCTGCTTCCTGGGGGTGGAGGCCTGGTCGAGGACCGGGCCGCGGGGACACTAAAGCCCCGAAATCATCTCAAGATAACCTCAAGAAGATAACCACCTCTCACTCGTATTGTTCACACTACGGGCTCAAAAAGAGCCTTTAAAGTATCGTTATCTGAAAGCTGTTCGTTTTCCACTTCTGAGAACTATTGGAATTTATTGATTATCTTCTAGCACACTTGCTTTTCTATTCCCATAACTTTCCTCATCATTTCAGGCCATTGCTTCAGGGGTACTTACCTAGTTGTGGCTGCGGAGGTTGAGCTCTGGCTATTTGGTCCCGCCTCTCAACTGTCAATCAACTGGTGTACAGGTTCCTGAGCCTACTGGGCTCTATCATATCTACACTTGAAACTGTGTATGGAGTCTGCCTCCCCCACATCACTTCCTAATGCATGCCATACAGTACATTACTACTAATCTGACACTGAACAAATTCTTTCTAATGTCTCTAAGGCTCATTTGGGCACTCAATTTCCACCTGAGTGACACTAGTGTTAAATAGACTGTCTTTATCTACCCTATCAATTCTTCTGAGAATCTTGTATGTGGTGATCATGTCCCCCTTAACTCTTCTCTCTTCCAGGGATGTGAGGTTTAATTCCCGTAGTTCCGTTGCTCATACCCCTCTGGTATAGCACATACCCGTAGACTCACACTCCCTAGCTTATAATGTGTGTGTGTGTGCACGCGCGCCTGTGTGTGTTCGGTAGCATAAGCTGGTGTACGTCCGCATGCGCGCGCGCGTGTGTATTAATAATATTATGCGTATCCTAAAATGTGAAGAATTATTTTGTAATGTTTTTGCTCTCTTGACACTGTAATAACCACTGTGGGAACAAGTCCTGAGATTACGGGTGTTTCATACACTATTCAGCGCCGCCGCGTCTTGCGTGAGTGTTCAAACATATATTCATACATATATACATTATACGTGTGTACCAGGGGTGCCTCTGGTTTTGTATTTTATGTTTAGAAACGCGCGCGCGCACGCACACGTACTGAGCGGAAACTGAGTACCCAAATGAGCCACAGGGACGTTAGAAAGAACAACTGAAAAGCTTTAGGACGTAATGTGGTGGAGGAAGACTCCATACACAGTTTCAAATGTAGATATGTTAAATGATAGAGCCCAGAGGGCTCAGGCATCTGTACATGAATTGATAGTCGGTTTGAAAGGCAGCACCAAAGAACCGGAGCTCAACCCCCGCAAGCACAATAATGTGCGTACACACACACCTCTCTTCACTATTTTAGTAAGGCCCACAGGATCCATGTGGGCACATTAGGCCCTGAAATTCAGAGGTTACTATGTTCTCCCTTGACAATTAGGACCCCCAATCGACCTGGACCAGGATTCAGGTAAGCACTTTAGCGTCCACTTCCGAGACCTGTACATCTTTCCTCAATCAAACACATTTAGTTACATCTGCATTTGTGCAGCTGCCCTAGACTATATGAAGGTGAGTACAGTGTGTCAAAAAGCTAGCCACGTGGTGCTAAAAAATCCTCATCACACAGGATGGTTAGCCATACAGAGGTATGTGATAAGTAGTCTGCACTGGCAGACTCTGGGTGCATTATGAGGATATCTTCAAGAACACGAGAGTGAATAAAGTAATTGCAAAGCTCTAGGTACCTCATGCCAACGGGTTTGAATGGTCAGTTATTAAACTGGGCCTTCGGTGATGTAGTGTGGGAGATCATGCTGCAGTTCCTGCTAACAGAGTTTGCACCTGGAGTGCTCAGGATAGTTTGAGCTGCGAAGCGGCAATAGGTTACCGTATAACAATAAGGACCTTGGGTCGTGAATGACCTCCTAGCGTTTCCCAGTCGTAAAGTGCTGAGTATAGTCCCATGGGGGAGGACAGATGTACAGGTTTAGGACACATGTACTCACTTTAGTGCTTGATTAATCCAAGCATCGGCCTCTGAAATCGGTTGTTTGTTTGGAAAACAGAAGATGGCGGTCACGTGACGGGAGACTGCTGTGCTGGGCTCCAAGGTTGTTGCTATCATAAAGAAAATAAGGTCCTGTAACGCAGTGGTCGGCGAAGTCTGATCACAACCGATACGTCTCGTTTGATTCCCGTGGCAGGACCCAAATGTTAGGATACGTTTTCTTTCACCTGATGCCTCCTTTCACCTAGCAGTAAATAACCACAGGGGATTTAGGCGCCTATTGTGAGCTGAATCCTGTGGAAGTTCAGTAGTTGGCCGACGGGGAAGGGTGGAGAGGTAGTGGAAGAAGTTGACCTCAATAAGCATTAAAAAAAACTGAAAGCCTGTGAGTAAGCCTGAAAAAGGCTTACTGTCTCCGACAATGGGAAATTACAAGCAGTCACATCTAAAGATGTTCCACCAGAAGTTACAGCATCACAGGATGAAATAGGGAAGAGTTGTCAAATAATGGTAACTATAGAATGTGGACGAAGTATGCTAAAAAGTGGGAATCGACACACTGTTCACGTCAGCTTTGAAGGAAAGTGCTGTAGAGGCAGCGAGCACAAGCCAGCTCGTAATATGTTGCCCAGGACTTGCCTCGGGGTATATGTTGCCCAGGACTTGCCTCGGGGTATATGTTGCCCAGGACTTGCCTCGGGGTATATGTTGCCCAGGACTTGCCTCGGGGTATATGTTGCCCAGGACTTGCCTCGGGGTATATGTTGCCCAGGACTTGCCTCGGGGTATATGTTGCCCAGGACTTGCCTCGGGGTATATGTTGCCCAGGACTTGCCTCGGGGTATATGGAAACAACATAAAAAGTCTTGATGAATTCCTTCCCACGGACACACACATTTTGTCCACTTATTGACACCGATGTTGTCATCACCTCTAGGCTTGTTGAGGCAGATCATCACACCACAACAAAGTACAGATTTGAGGACAGTGAGTCACGACAACGTACCTCAGCATTAGACAGGATGAACAACCCAGTGGGTTTTCTTCCCATTGGGGAGTGTTGTACATACTGCTATGGCGATGTGTTTACTCATAGGATGAGTGGCGCTGCCCAATACTGTCACTATGTGTGTCCACTCACAGGATGAGTGACGCTGCCCAATACTGTCACTATGTGTGTCCACTCACAGGATGAGTGGCGCTGCCCAATACTGTCACTATGTGTGTCCACTCACAGGATGAGTGGCGCTGCCCAATAAACTCGCCCTACGGGGCAAAATTAAATTAAATTTAATTACCTCCCACCCCCCCTCCATCCCCCCTCGCGCCTACACATCTAAAAAATAAAGGACGTGACAACGCTTCGGTCCGTCGTGGACCGTTTTCAAGTACAGATCTGTTGGCATCATTGATGTGGAGCCCAGGGAGCGCCGTAACTACACCAGTGTGTTGGCGATGTACAGGCATCCCGGCCGATTATTCAAGCGCCGCAATCACTCCTGACAGGTCGTGGCAGGTCCTGCTAGGTCCTGCCAGGTCGTGCCAGGTCCTGCCAGTGCCTGCCAGGTCGTGCCAGGGCCTGCCAGTGCCTGCCAGGTCGTGCCAGTGCCTGCCAGGTCGTGCCAGGGCCTGCCAGTGCCTGCCGGGTCGTGCCAGGGCCTGCCAAGGCCTGCCAGGTCCTGCTAGGGGCCTGCCAGATCCTGCCAGGTCGTGCCAGGTCCTGACAGGGAAGGCTTCACGAAGGAGCGACGACTTCTCGGAAGATGCCACATGTATTCCTGTCATTCCAGAGCATTACACATAATTACGTCCATGTTCCTTGCTCTGAACGGTACGTGGACGGACCGTCTCCCCTCGCCTTTCCTCCTCGAGGCTTTCTACCTGATGAGGTTGTCCTAAATATATATTTTTTCAACCCGTCCTCCTGTTTTAGATAGTACTTTTTGTAACTATCTGGACCATCGTACATACATTGATGTAATGTACAATTATATATTTTTTTTATAATACCTCATTTCTTGTGGTATTATGTTGGATTTTTTCGTTGCCATTTCATTGATGATAATCTTGCATGAGTCATCCTCCCAGGGTTACCTCCCTGGTAATCATGGTATCATCATATCCATGATGATGATCTTGTATGAGTCATCCTCCCAGGGTTACCTCCCTGGGAGGATGACTCATGCAAGATCATCATCAATGAAATGGCAACGAAAAAATCCAACATGTTACCACAAGAAATGAGGCACAAGTATCTCGAGGACATTTATAAAGAAGCCGGAGATGAACTAGATCAAATCTACACTGACTGGTCATCTAATCCTGTCAATGGCAGGGCTGGTGCAGCATACACGGTAATCAAGGATAATACTTTCCAACGCAGAAATGAAGAAAAAGCGCGTATTGAGAACTATGCCTCTTCAACGCAAGCAGAGCTAACTGCCATTGTTATGGCGTTAAGGTTTCTTGAACGGAACACTAATGGTGCAGTGATTTGCACCGATTCAAAAGCAGCACTGCAAAGCCTAAGTAAAAATCAGGCAGAAAATCTTGCAATAGTCGCTGAAATTAAGAGAGCTGTGAGAGTACTTACCAATCAGGGAAGAGTCACCAAGTTTCTGTGGATCCCCTCCCATGTTGGAATATGTGGGAATGAACGAGCAGATGTGCTGGCTGCTGAAGGCGCTGAAGGAGACCATATTGAATACTTCATACCCAAGACTCTACTACAAATTAGAGGTATTATCAGGCAACATCACCGTGACAAGGTAACTGAGGAAAGGAGGATAGAAGAATAAACCAGTGAATTTGTACGATGGTGCAACATGGTTGCAGCTGGCAATCCCAGTCATTATGGCTGAAGAGGAGGAGGACGAGGGAGAGAATCAGTAATAGCGAGAATCCGTCTTGGATACAAATATCCATGGAGATTTGGAATGGAAACAACAGTTGATCAGCGAAGTTGCAGAATCTGTGGTGAGAGTGATGGACACCGCCTTGACCACTATCTACGTGAATGTGAACACCTGAGAGACATTAGGAATATGTGTAGAATAATAAACCCCACATTGTTTGAGTTAGGAAAACACTATTTGTCAAATATTGATACTGTTCTTAAAAGATTTCCCCATTTTGCACCCGCAAGATAACGTAAGCTTTTAAGGGTTGATAGATGTTAATCTTCTTGTTTGAGGAGCTGTTCACTTGAGACAGTTAAGCAAATCCCAGCTGTGTCTGGGTACAAGTGACAGGATGAACAACCCAGCGGGTTTTCTTCCTATTGGGGAGTGTTGTACATGCTGCTATGGCGGTGTGTCCACTCACAAGATGAGTGGCGCTGCCCAATAAACTCGCCCCTCGAGGCAAAATTAAAAAAAAATATATATATATATATCTGGAGTCATCCTCTACCATATCACTTCCTAGTACATTCCATTTACTAACTACTCTGACACTGAAAAAGTTCTTTCTAATGTCTCTGTGGCTTATTTTGGGTACTCAGCTTCCACCTATGTGTCCCCTGTGTGCGTGTGCCACCCGTGTTAAATAATCCATCCTTGTCTACCCTGTCAATTCCTCGGAGAATTTTGTATGAGGTGATCATGTCTTCCCGAGCTTTTCTGTCTTCCAGCGACGTGAGGTGCATTTCATGCAACTTTTCCTCATAACTCATTCCTCTTAGTTCTGGGACTAGCCTAGTGGCATACCTCTGAACTTTTTCTAGCTTCGTCTTGTGCTTGACAAGGTACGGGCTCCATGCTGGGGCCGCATACTCCAGGATTGGCCTTACATATGTGGTATACATGGTTCTGAATCGTTCCTTACACAGGTGTGTGTGTGTGTGTGTGTGTGTGTGTGTGTGTGTGTGTGTGTGTGTGTGTGTGTGTGTGTGTGTGTGTGTGTGTGTGTGTGTGTGTGTGTGTCAGAGAAAAATATATGTAGTCGACACAATAGAGGAAAAATAGATTGGTTAGAAAGGCAGGGTCCAAGAGCTAATAGCTCAATTCTGCAGGCACAAATAGTAAATACATATGCACGCGCTTGCGCGCGTCCCACCCTGTGTTCGCTTTCTCTTCTTTTTGTTTACTCCTCTTTATTCTCCCTCTTGTTTACAGTCTTCCTGCCATCTCATCCCACCTTTACTCTGTTTTATATTACGTTGTAGATATTTCCTGTAATTATCTCTGTTTTACTTTATTTCATGGTTTCCTGCACCTACGAACACACAAACGCCTCCCCCTCTCTCTCTCTCTCTCTCTCTCTCTCTCTCTCTCTCTCTCTCTCTCTCTCTCTCTCTCTCTCTCTCTCTCTCTCTCTCTCTCTCTCTCTCTCTCTCTCTCTCCCTCTCCCTCTCCCTCTCCCTCTCCCTCTCCCCCCCCCAATCCCTCCCTTTTCCTACTTATCTTTGTTAGCACTTCTCCTCCCTCCCACACTGGCGTGAAGGCTCTCACGTCTGACCCCTGGTAGCCCACATGACCCACATCAACAATGCCTTCTAAGGGCGTCCCACGCCAGGTATAGCTTTTACCATCTTCTCCCTCCCCTTCCTCTTTTATTCCCTTTTACCCTCCCCCCCCTCACCCCACTCTACGCTCTCCCAAACCATTTCCATGCCCCTTCTCCCTACCCTTACTGCTGTCTGTCCTCACCTTCTCATTCTGACCCCTTTCCTCACCCTCTCCTCTCTCTTATCCCTCTCTTCATCTTTCTCACGTCTTGTCGTTCGTTATCTTCTTACGATGCCTTTATTTACTTTCTTAACCTTGTGCACTTTGAAAGTCATCTTCCATATGGCTCTGATTTGTTGTATTTAAGTTCTTCTGCTTTATCTCTTGCTGGCTCCTCTACCCTTTCTCCATATATTTGATTCCCATTATCCATGGCAATCGTATATGTAGACAGAATACTGGATTCAAGATTACAGAACAAAAATACAAATCCACGTTGGCTGAGCAAACAACGCAAAATCAGCCTTAGGAAAACTAAGGAGATTCCGAAGCCTTAGTATGAACAATAAACTACACGACTCTGGTCTGGCCACATCTAGAATATCCCTCCACTACATATCTTAAAAAACTAATATGCAAAACTACAAACAGTACAATATAAGGCCAATAGGGAGATTAGCAAAACACCGTCCACCATATGATCAGACAATCAAGGCGCTCCATGAACACGCAACCACTAAACATCAGGCTACAGCACCAAGCCATCAAGGTCTGGAACACCATCGAAATGTTAGAAGACCCAATGCTAGAAAGATTACTCCAAGATGAAAAGGGATTACTCTTGGGCCTCTTGATGTACTCATCTTGGTGTGCTCTTGGGCCAAGCTCTTAGGCTTGGCCCAAGAGTACATTAGAAATATAAGTACATGAAGAAATGGATCTTCTCGATGGAAACTAAGCCCCGCAATACGTAATGCCTAAATGAAATACTAATTAAAAATTCCCCCCAGTCAAAAATCATAATAATAAAAATAATAATGAATATTAATATTATTACTCTAAAGTTTACCCTGAAACAGAACATGAAAACATATACACAAGCCTCTGAGTGTGCACATGGCAAGCGCTGCCCAATAAATTCGCCCTTCGAGGCAAAATTAAATTAATATTAGGAAGGCTACACAATATTCACCTATAGACATCCATATATAATGAGATACATGTGAAGAGATGATATCACAATAGCTGCGACTCCTATCGTACTAGGATAGAGATGATATCTCTATAGCTGCGACTCATATCGTACTAGGATATCAAGATGATATCGCAAGAACTCCCGGCCTGGGACTTGGATCAATTTGTCCTCCAGGCACGTAGAGTCCACCGCTCTAGCAAGCCTGATCCGTGCGGCAGTGGAGCTTTTGTCGAAATTGCTGGTGAAGTGCACAGGATTGGACTCTAGAGAGTAGTGTGGGGTAGGGCTGTGTTGCGTGGGAGAGTGGCAGCGGCCGGTGTTTGATGGGTATTGAGAGACACCTGCCTATGTGAGGCTGAGACGCAGGTGTTGGGTCGACCAACTTGTACTCGCACTTAATACACAGAATTTTCAACGAAATCAATTAAATCGTCAAAATTGCGGGTTTTGTCAAAATTAATGCATATGGTTTTTGTCTCTTCCACTCGACTTACATTCTCGATACATTTATTGGCTAGTTTGACACTAAGGAAGTGGTTTCTAACACTTTTGACTCGTTCAAGCTTTTAGTTTTCACTTAAGTCCCTCCCCCCCCCTAGTTCCGGTCTCGCTTCATGCAGGTCGGTGTTCAATACCCCGACCGCCCAAGTGGTTGGGCATCATACCTTTCCCCCGTCCCATCCCAAATGATTATCCTGACCCCTTCCAAGTGCTAAATAGTCGTAATAGCTTGGCGCTCTACTATGATAATTCACTTCCCTTACTCCCCTAGTTCGTTTCTCTCACCTCTGTATTTGTATTACCTACCAATTTCACTGAGAATTAAGTATCTCCTTATCATGTCTTTTCTGCTTCTTCTCAACTCTGATGACGCGAGATTCATTTGAGATTCATTTCCTTTAGCCTTTCCACGTAACTTCAGGAACTTATTCCCCTGTTTAAGTTCCGGAAGACGATCTTTATATTGGTTAGCACGCATTTTTCTAGCTCGACTCCAGGAATGTTTACTTCCTTTCCCTTTTTGGTACTTTGTATGGATAAAAACAAGATTTCATACAAAGTGGATGAGTTTACATTTTGAAGGACCTGGGTAAATACTGGTCTGGAAATAAGGTTTTGATGATATACATTGACAGGTAACGTAACAGACGTTCAGCTCGCTTGTTAGGCATGCATAAGAGTCGTAGCGGTTGGGTCGTGAAGTCTGGAGTGGGGTGACGTGTCAGCTGAATTCGACGCGGAATTAACTTATAGCTCCTTTGTTTGAACTAGAGCACAGGAACACAGCATTACGAATAAACTGAGTAGATCGAATAATATTAATCCAAAATGGATGATAATGAGTCTAAAGCTTGTTAAGATCATGCCGTCCTGTTGTAGAGATCTATATCATAGAGACGTCACCTTCTTGAGGTTATCTTGAGATGATTTCGGGGCTTTTTAGTGTCCCCGCGGCCCGGTCCTCGACCAGGCCTCCACCCCCAGGAAGCAGCCCGTGACAGCTGACTAACACCCAGGTACCTATTTTACTGCTAGGTAACAGGGGCATAGGGTGAAAGAAACTCTGCCCATTGTTTCTCGCCGGCGCCTGGGATCGAACCCGGGACCACAGGATCACAAGTCCAGTGTGCTGTCCGCTCGGCCGACCGGCTCCCTTATTGTGATTTATTGTGTACAAGTTGACATAAATAAGATAGCTGCAAGTGTTATATAGTCTTAGTGCCTTAGCACTTTCTCCTGTATATTTACTTATTTATATATAAGCAAATCTAAATTGGTTTGGAAATAGGGTGGTTGATCGATGGAACGAAATTTCCGGATAACATAATAGGCGTGGGCTCTGTTGTTTCAAGCGTAAGTTAGACGTTCATGTATTGAATGAGTTTAGGAGGATATAATAGAAGCTGCCTCCTATGGGTGCAGAGGCCTCTCCTTCCTTGTGGTTTTATGATTTGTTATGTCTCTATACAGAGAGGAGGTTGTTCTACTCTATAGGTAAACGCAGTTGCAGTATTGACGTCAAATGGTTAATATATCGTACCTAATTGAGATCAAATCTTACAGATAAACAGGACTAGTTCAACCACAGGGTACCACATGTGTACCTCACCACTTATACCCCATGTAGTACTGGTGTACCCCCATGTGTACCTCGTAGCTTGTACCTTGTAGAACAAGCGTACATGTACGCACCTCTCTGCATGTACGTGGGAACTCAGGTGTACCATACCGAAGGATTCCAAAGCACATGTGCACAGTACCTCCACTGCACTCTACCTCAGGTGTACCCCCCCCTGGTCTCCCATTTCCACGTACCGTACATCAGATGTGCAGCATGTGCGTGTACCGGCCATTGAGGTAAGAGTGGGCACGGAGGAGCAGCGAAGGTACGTGCCTTGGTTGCAGGAGTGGGCTGCCCGCCCGCCGGGCACATCCTGTGCCTCATACAGCTCTTCGGGTCATCTCCGTCGACTCGAAGATCCGTGTTTTTTTTGCGCCATGGTGTGTGTGTGTGTGTGTGTGTGTGTGTGTGTGTGTGTGTGTGTGTGTGTGTGTGTGTGTGTGTGTGTGTGTGTGTGTGTGTGTGTGTGTGTGTGTGTGCGTGCGAGCACTGAGTTGCAGGTGATTTACCTAACAACGTCTTGTTTTTTATAGCATAAAGACGTATTTTTCCAAAGATAAATCAACCTCTTTGTGTCCCCTGTTATCCCACCGTGGTGTACCGGTAGCCTCACTCGAGAGTTTTCGTACTACCTCTGTATATAGCATGATTCGTAAGGCTATTTTTGTTTGTAGCCCGCATTACCACAGAGCCATCATGCAGCTAATCTTCCACTCTGAGTTTGTACAGTTCCATCATCTTAACTTTAACTCTCATAGCAGTATGGGTTCTTGTATTTGCTGGTAGAAAGTTGAAGAACTGTGGACCTCTGAGGTTCTTGGGGCATATGATACCTGGAAGTCTCAATGACGTTATAATACTTATTATGCCCCGTCTTGAGTACTATGGAGACAATTGACTCTAAGGTCTATCGTCTCCATAACAGAGGACATTCAGACTGGCTCAATGAGGGCTCGACTGGTTAATGGACGTTTTACGGTAAATTTTCTCTATATTCTAGATATCTCGCTGCCTTATGAGAGAATGTGTAGCAATAAGTTGTAATCCAGATGCCAAGGTGTGATGTGCCTGCTACCCTGGAGAACAAGCCGAGCTGAAACGTCATCCATATATATATATATATATATATATATATATATATATATATATATATATATATATATATATATATATATATATATATATATATATGTCGTACCTAGTAGCCAGAACTCACTTCTCAGCCTACTATGCAAGGCCCGATTTGCCTAATAAGCCAAGTTTTCCTGAATTAATATATTTTCTATAATTTTTTCTTATGAAATGATAAAGCTGCCCTTTTCACTATGTATGAGGTCAATTTTTTTATTGGAGTTAAAATTAACATAGATATATGACCGAACCTAACCAACCCTACCTAACCTAACCTAACCTATCTTTATAGGTAAGGTTAGGTTAGGTAGCCAAAAAAAGCTAGGTTAGGTTAGGTAGGTTAGGTAGACGAAAAAACATTAATTCGTGAAAACTTGGCTTATTAGGCAAATCGCGCCTTGCATAGTAGGCTGAGAAGTGAGTTCTGGCTACTAGGTACGACATATATATATATATATATATATATATATATATATATATATATATATATATATATATATATATATATATATATATATATATTATATAATTGGTAACAGTCTTTCTTGTAAACATATGTTGTTGAATATGACCGAAAGGGTAAGATTAATAATTCTAACACGAATCTTTTCAATATTTCTTACGTTTTCTTCAATGTCGAGGGCAATTGAAAAATGAACTCTCCAAATTAATTTTTTAAATTTTTATTTTTGGTCTGACACCTCGAAGCGTTCGGTAAGGCTTCTTACATTTTCAAAGACTTGGTTTACACATAACATACATCATGCTTTTTGTTTGTTTTGGGTGAGGTGATATGACAAAAAAGTTTTGGGTGAGGTGGGTATTAATTTTGTATGAAAACATAAGAATGGAAGTAACTACAGAAGACCTATTGACCCATACTTTCTCTTGCTGCTGCTTTGTTGGTTCGGGGTTTTGAAGTGGGTAGAATATAGTTATGCGTTAATTGGCTGTTGATTGCTGGTGTTGACTTTTTGATGTGTAGTGCCTCGCTGATGTAGAGTCTCCCGCTATCGCTGAATCTATCAATGATTTCTGTGTTTTTTGTTAAGATTTCTCTGGTGATGGTCTGGTTGTGAGAAGAGATTATATGTTCCTTGATGGAGCCCTGTTGCTTGTGCATCACCTAGATCGCCTAGAAAGAGACGTTGTTGTCTTTCCTATATACTGAGTTCTTTGGGGCTTACAGTACCCAAGCGGGCATGTGAAGGCATAGACGACGTTGGTTTCCTTCAAGGCGTTCTGTTTGGTGTCTGGGGAGTTTTTCATGAGTAGATTGGCCGTTTTATTTTTTGTAGTAAATTGTCAATTGTATTTTCTGATTTTTGTCTGTAGGGATAACGTTCTTATTAATAATATCTTTCAGGACACTTTCCTCCGTTTTATGAGCCGTCGAAAAGAAGTTCCTGTAAAACAGTCTAATATGGGGTACAAGTGTTGTGTTAGTTGACTCTTCAGAGGTTGCATGGCGTTTCACCTTTCTTCTTATGATGTCTTCAACAAAACCGTTAGAGAAACCATTGTTGACTAGGACCTGCCTTACCCTACAGAGTTCTTTATCAACTTGCTTCCATCCTGAGCTGTGACTGAGAGCCCGGTCCACGTAAGCGTTAACAACACTCCTCTTGTACCTGTCTGGGCAGTCACTATTGGCATTGAGGCACATTCCTATGTTTGTTTCCTTAGTGTAGACTGCAGTGTGGAAGCCTCCGTTCTTTTCCGTGACTGTTACATCTAGAAAGAGCAGCTTCCCATCATTCTTCATCTCGTAAGTGAAACTTAATTAACACAGAATTCTGCTCGAGTGCCTCCTTCAGCAGCTGCAGACGTCTGGCATCAGGTACCTGCATAAAAATGACGTCAACATACCTGCAGTATATGGCGGGTCTTCAAGTCCATGGCAACTAAGACCCTATGCTCTATGATTTTATAATTATTATTATTATAATTATTAGAATTAAAATGATTATTATTGGCATTGTTATACTGGCAGGGAAAGTCGTGTGCAGTACCTTGATTTAAGGTAACTACTCTCTAGTCACAAAAAAACAGAATCCTCATTACAGGGACCGACTCCCTGCCGCCCTGGGCACCTTACAAGGCTGGACGAGGAGGGCGTCTCCCTTCTAGTTAGTGAGGTTGAGGTGGTATTGTGACGAGCGTTGTATTGTTGATGTAGAGATTGTATAGGGCGCTTGTGTTACTAAATAATTGTTTTCGATGATTTTTTTGCGAGAGGTGTGTGTTACTTTGGCGGTTGGAACTTTCCCTATGAGTGCTACGTGTTTCTTTGCTGAGAGATGTTTAATGTTATCTTCTTGTGGTTATACCCACCCAATCACTTGGGATGAACGGTAGAACGACGGTCTCGCGTCATGCAGGTCGGCGTTCAATCCCCTACCGTCCAAGTGGTTGGGTACCATTCCTCCCCTCCCCCCCCCCCCGTCCTATCCAGAATCCTTATCCTGACCCCTTCCAAGGGCTGTATAGTCGTAATGGCTTGACGCTTTCTCCTGATAGTTCCCTTCCCTTCCCTTCTTGAGGTTATCTTGAGATGATTTCGGGGCTTAGCGTCCCCGCGGCCCGTTCCTCGACCAGGCCTCCTTTTTTTGTTACACACCTCCAGGAAGCAGCCCGTAGCAGCTGTCTAACTCCCAGGTACCTATTTACTGCTAGATAACAGGGGAATCAGAGTGAAAGAAACTCTTCCCATTTGTTTCCGCCTCCATCGGGGATCGAACCCGGAACCTCAGAACTACGAATCCGAAGCGCTGTCCACTCAGCTGTCAGGCCCGTTTGACAACACAAGCTTGAGTAATGCAAATAATAAAGAAGTTAATACTTTTAACAATAGGTTCAAATAAATCAATAATAATAAGTATATGTATTTAAAATCTTTGTGTGGGTACATCTTAATGTGCGAACAACTTGGTGAGGAAACCATGTGGTTGGATGCTACTTGGTGTGGGTACAACTCCTCCTCCTTCCCATATCAAACTCTCTCCCCTCCCCATCACACAGACAACTTTTCCCTCCCATTCTTCCCTTCATCCTCTCTCCCTCTTCCTCTCCCCCTCCCCCCCCCCCCCCACCTTAGGAAAAGGGGTGGGGGCATGCACAGAAACAGGGAGGGTATGTGGGACTGACAGGGATGGTAGAGGGAGACAGAGAGAGAGAGAGAGAGAGAGGGTAGGTGAGACAGAGAGGGAAGGTAGGGGGGACAGTCAGGGAGGGTAGGGGGGGGGCAGACGGTAGAGGATTGGGTACAAAACAAATTGGTTACATAACAGATTGGGTACAAAACCTAATCAAATGTGCCCATTGTAGGAAAGGAGCATGTTAAGAATTTGGGAATAATGATGTCCGACGACTTAACGTTTAGGGAGCATAACCAAGCAAATATTGCGTCAGCTAGAAAAATAATCGGATGGATTACGAGAACTTTCAAATCCAGGGATCCCATCACAATGGTTGTACTCATCAAGTCACTTGTGTTGTCCCGTCTTGAGTACTGCTCAGTACTCGCTTTCTCCTTCAGACCAGGAGAGATAGCTGAAATAGATGGAGTAGACAGAACATGTACGGCATACATAGACGCAATAAAGCACCTAAATTATTGGGATCGTCTCAAAGCTCTCCAAATGTACTCACTAGAAAGAAGAGAAGAGAGATATCAAATAATATACACCTGGAAGATACTGGAGGGCCAAGTACCAAATGTACACAGTAAAATAACAACGTACTGGAGTGAAAGATATGGAAGAAAATACAGAATAGAACCCAGTGAACAGCAGAGGTGCCATAGGCACAATCAGAGAACACTGTATAAACATCAGAGGTCCACCGTTGTTCAACGTCCTCCCAGCGAGAATAAAAAAATATTGCCGGAACCACCATGGACATCTTCAAGAGAAAACTAGATAATTTCTCCGGAAATTATCAACCAGGCTGTGGTGGATATGTGGACCTGCGGCCGTCGGCAAGCAACAGCCTGGTAGACCAAACTCTCACAAGTCAAGCCTGGCCTCGGGTCGGGCTGGGGCGTAGAACTCTCAGAACCCCATCAAGAAGGAGACAGAGTGAGTGATTTCTTCATAAACAAGCTGATCAGGTGAAGTCAAGCTACACATATAATAAGAACATTAATACAAATGGAATCAATGAAGCCGCAATGATGGCAGGCGGTAAACGCTTTAAATATTGTAAACATTCTATACACACAGAAGGACATTTATACACCAAAGGTGACATTTTGGCAAGTATTGGATTCATTGTGTTTTGTTGAATGACTCGTGTATACAAATTGTATTGCTGTTGTTGTGATCATAATGAGTACATTGTTATTGGTGAATGGAAGACTATGATGTTTATTTAGGGATACGTGTTGTACATTCACCTAATGCTTTTGATGTATAAATGTGTACGTGTGCTTGTGTGTGTGCATCTTTTTGTATGTACTCGCCTAGATGTACTTGCCTAGATGTACTCGCCTAGATGTAGATGGGTCGAGAAAGTAGGGCGTTGGCTCTTAATTCCTGCTTCTCGACCTTTTAACTGCTTAATACCCAGAGCATTCACATTATCGTGAT
Organism: Procambarus clarkii; assembly: GCF_040958095.1. NCBI lineage: Eukaryota > Metazoa > Arthropoda > Malacostraca > Decapoda > Cambaridae > Procambarus > Procambarus clarkii. The sequence goes on from NC_091178.1 coordinate 2,076,183, forward strand.
ATATCAGTGAGAAAATCCACTGGAGTCATGACAAAGATTCGAACCTATGCGCTGGGTATTCCAACTGTTTAATGCAATGACGATTTTTTGCTTTAATTTTCTTTTTAATATTTATATATACGTTTGTGTACCATCTTTAAACACTTCATCTAACTCAGTTCACTTTTGTACAAATATTACATCAAAGTTCTTTACTACGAATATTCTTCTGTTGTCTGCTCCCGTTGTCTGCTCCCGTTGTCTGCTCCCGTTGTCTGCTCCCGTTGTCTGCTCCCGTTGTCTGCTCCCGTTGTCTGCTCCCGTTGTCTGCTCCCGTTGGAATGTAAACTCAGTTTTAGTGTAGTTTATTATCTACCACAGACGTGGTCATTCACTTATACAATGCTAAGCGGTATATATAAATTGTTTTCTGTCCCCCATGGAGAGGGTTAGAGGTCTGTTAGTCTGTTAGGTCCGTGGTGAGTGATTGGGCATTCAACCACAGGTGATTGTAGTGCTTTTACCATACTAACCAGCGTACATAGTCCCCGTCTGTCTTACATGGCCAGGGTTCGAGCTCAGTTCTACTACATAATGTGCTGTGGGTTCTCGGGCGCTCAACAGCGGAATGTGGTCGCGGAGCTCCGAGTTCTTATCGCGTTCACTCTTCTTCCTCTTCTCGTGAGCACAGAAGTGAAGCCCTAGTTCATATCTTTGGGTCTTTTGAGGTTCGTGTAATCATATATATAATTATGATCATATATATGCGCTTCCCATATATATATATATATATATATATATATATATATATATATATATATATATATATATATATATTCCTTATATATATTTCTTATATATGCGCTTCCAGGCCGAGCTTCGGCTCTTGGACCATACATTTCAGTCGACAGTTGCCAGTTCCCATAGAATCCAACATGCTTGCTGCTTTTCATGTCTATTATTGAAACAATGTAGGAAGTTAACCTCAGCTTTCACCTCATTTCACCTCATTTCACGTGTTCACGACTCTTGTAATGAAGAAGTGCTTTCATATATGTCTACAGCTTAGCTGAGTATCTAATTTGCTCCCATACTCTCTCGTCATGTCTTTTTTTTCAATATAAAAATAACGTTTTTTTTTTTTTTACAGTTTCTCAATTATAATTTTGTATGTCGAGATCATGTCGACTCTCATGTTTATCTATTAAGCATGGAAGGGTAAACAAACGGGGCATGATTAGCCGATCTCTCGCCATGTAAATGCCTACTCCAGGGTACCTTTTTACTGGTGGTGATTAGGTGATAGGAAACACTCCCATCCATTTCTGTCAATCCCCCCCCCCACCCCCTCTCTCAGAATTCGAGCTCAGGACTCCCGATTGTGAGTCGAGAACGAACTCAACTGTACTTCCAAGACCATAATTTTTGTGTGTGTGTTGATGTACTTGGGCTGCATATTTTAATATTTGTCTGACGTAGGTAGTGCACAACTTCATGGAAAGCTGCCTTCTCCAGCCGCATGTAGGCTGTGCTTATATTTGTGTAACTTGGCTACTAACTTTTACCTAATTCATTACCTTTGTGAACCATGTACCGGTCTCTCTCTCGGCTTATAATAACTAGTTATAGTTCCCTGTGAAAAGAGCTTGGATATAAATTTATAAATTGTTAAGTTTTTTACTGGAATGCAAATTATTTTGTCTTGTTTCTAAAATTGATGGCGCCTCCTAGGGTCTGTCGTCCACATCATTTGTCATAGATCTTGATCTGTCGTAGCCAATGAGAGGCAGGTACAGGTGACTGACAGGACACAGAGGTTGATGGGTGGTGGTTAGAAGCGCCAAGCCATCTGAGCTAGGCAGGCGGATATCTCCGAGGCTGTCACTGGTAGATGAGAACTCTCAGGACTCGATTTGTTCTCAGCGTTCACTGAGAGGACAGCCACTTACATTGACTCCATATAAAGAATCCTCAAGTCGTCTTTGGACGCTCGATAACGGTTTTGACATTGAAGGTTACGTCATTGTGATACTGGATGATAGATGAGGGAGGTAGCTCAGGCGCACCTGGACCTGATTTACTAATAAAGATGGCTATCAACATGTCTCGGACAGCAAGCCTGAAGGACACTTGCCAAGACAACAAACAAGATGATCGATTGCAACAGCGTATAGAGTATGCGGTGTGTCTGGTCAGCAGTGGCCATATTGGACATAGTATCGCTGGAGAACATGGCCCAGGAGCTGCACCCCAACCTATCTGTGAGGCGGACGAAGAAATGTTAGAAATCGCGACATTTAAAGCCTGCGTTGCAAGCTGTTATCGTGAGCAGGAGGAGGAAGATTTAACTTGGTAACTCGCTTTAATCTAATATGCACTAAAGAAAAATCTTCCAATCCCTTTAGTCTGATTTCCCAAACGGCCACCGGCAAAAAATTAGCCAAACAAGTAGCAAATTAGAGATAAATTTGGACACAAAAGGCCAGGACATCGAGGACATAAAATTCCTTCCCATCGGAGGAAAAACGAGGAGAGGATTCGTCGTCAGTCATCCTGTGCTCCCACGCATTACACTCAGTTGTTGACGCTGTCGACCACTGCGTCAACATTTAAGAGCTATTGTGACACGAAGGACACTAACATCACCACTTGCTCTAAGTCAAGCCATCGGTCACATCGGGTGTTATTGGTTAGGTGGGACGGGGTCAAACTCTTCTGGCTCGGCAACACAAACCTTTTAACAACTACCCTATCTAAGACTTTAGTAACAGCTGAGAGGACTGTAATTCATAACTGATTATTCAGTGGTGGTCATTACAACTCTCTCTCTCTCTCTCTCTCTCTCTCTCTCTCTCTCTCTCTCTCTCTCTCTCTCTCTCTCTCTCTCTCTCTCTCTCTCTCTCTCTCTCTCTCCCCCCCTTCTATCCAAGCCTCTTGCTTGTTTTGGGATCTTCTTTAATGCCCTACAATCTTCTTGAGGTGTTGTCCTCATCAATGTATCATCATCAGCAAACATTATTATGCAAGATTCTGTCTCATAGTTTTTGTACAGCAATCTCATCTCTGAGAGAAGAAAATACCAATACATTTATCACCATACAATCTTGCAAGAACAGCCGCTCGTCAATTGTCCACCACACAAAACAAGCAGACACATCTCGTCTCTGCTGGGCTCCGGCTTGGCAACACAAGTCTGCAGGAGTTCACTCCACCCAACGCTGTAAATCTAAACATATGCAACGCGGTTAACGGCATTATTCTTACGCCTTGCGTCACTCTGCTAAAATGCAAAATAGACATTTAGGGAAAATTCTTCCACGGTTGTCTAAATTCTATAACAATTTGGCCCAATAATCAGACTCATTATTAATTGTTCATAATCAGTAACGTGAATGTGCTAAAAGAACGTTCGGGGTCTAGATCCTATAATGTCTAAATGTGCCGCTGTTATCTTGCAGCTCCCGCTCACAGGATGTGTTTGGCAGAGCATGATAATGACATAAAACACACCTCGTGTGATTCAGGGCTCGTTGACGCCGCCGGCCGGGTAGTGAGAATGTTGGAGCCTGAGCCCAGTACAGGTCAGCCACGGGCATGACTGTGTGTGTGACTGTGGACTCGCAAGTGGACGACGACGGAGGTGGTTTGAATAGGAAATGCCACAGCGCTCCCCGAGTGTGGATAGGAATCTTAGGCATTTACTTGGTATATATAGATGTATATATGTGCTTGTGTGTATGTATGTACATGCCCGTGTGTGCGTGTACATGTGTAACTGTATTCTCCTGATGTGGTAGAGTGAGAGAGAGAGAGTTTCAGCGCTTAAGCCTTGCCTCTAATCCATTATTCGGTGCATTCACTTCCTCGTCACGTAATTCGTGGCAATCTCTTACTACCCTCTCAGTGAAAAACAATTTCCTCTCATTTCTTTGGCTTATTCGGTCGTTCAGCTTGTATTTGTGTCAATTTGTCCTGGTATCGTACCTATCATAGTCTACTTCCATCCATCCTTTCGATACTTCTTAATATCTTTTATGCTGTGATCATATCCTCACTGTGTTTACTATTTTCAGAGAGAGAGAGAGAGAGAGAGAGAGAGAGAGAGAGACAGAGAGAGAGAGAGAGAGAGAGAGAGAGAGAGAGAGAGAGAGAGAGAGAGAGAGAGAGAGAGAGAGAGAGAGAGAGAGAGAGAGAGAGGAGATGCGGGAGAACCGGGACAGCCAGATACCTCATCAGTTTTATAATATAAACCAATATCTTGTTATTGCATTTGTTATCCAGTCCATTATTCAGCTACTTATAAAAATCAACAGTGCCAAGCAAAGAATAAACCAGTTTGAAAGTCTTCATTTGATAAACCAGATAAAATGCCGGAAATTTTAATGAGGCAAGATCGTGGCTGGAATTATGTTAGTGAGGCAAGATACTGCTCGTGACTCCAGGCTGAAAACGTCCACACAATGAGTTCAGCGGGAGAGCGCTGCCGCTCTTAGTGAGGCTTGTCTCATATTGCACTTGGTTTGATACCTGTGATAAACTCAGGCAGGTGTAATTGAGCAGGTAGATGTTCTGACATAAATAGAATGTCTAGTTTTGCATCCTTTATGTCTGTTCATTTTAGGAACATGTGAGATATATGTATGTATGCGTAAAGCTTGAATGGTCCCCAAGCTCCTATACAACTGAAAACTCTTGTCCTCTGAAGGATTTTTGTTATCATATAAGATGACATCAGAGCTCTAGCGTCATTTCCATCGTTACCCCTAGGTCATGTGATCTGTTGTAACTAATGAAAGATAACTTGTAACATTCTGCATGGGCGCAATCGCACGTTATCGCACTGTGGACTAGCATTGTTGGTGTCCGTAAGATAATTGACAAGGACACTACCTTATCATGCTATGTTTATATTTTTTCTAAGGATAATATATTTTTTAATCTGTATTGTTATTGCTGTAATGTCAGTAAATTTTCATTTGTAATTGACAGCGTAACTGTCTTCCCCCGTTTATCAGTCTAAGCTAAGCACACACATTTTTGAATAATCCATTATTTATGGAGGACCTAAATTAGAGTTGGAGCAAAACTGTTTCTTTCAAGTAATCGCAGCTTGGAACCCCAAAGTGTATCTTAAGATGAGTGAGCTGAAATTGGAGTAATGGAGTATTTACTCATATGTATTTAACAGTAATGTTAATTGGTAATGTTTTTTGTGTCACATATGCATCATTGACGCAGACATCACATTCATGCACCGCTTTCCTCCCAGATATCTCAACCGCTTCAGTTTTATATTTTGGACCAGACCAATTTTAATCAGACCAGGTCAGGTTTAATCGCAAACCAGCCCAACTTTAACCTTAGTTCAGGTCAATTTCAGTGTCACAACAGGTCACTGTCAAACTCAGACCCAATCACTCAGACCTGGAGCAAGTTTCAGTCTCAGACTGAACCAAACTTGGACACGAGGCCTTTGTGTGAAATGCAGTAGAGATTGGAGCGACTTCCTTGTTTACACCAGTCTGGAGAACACCGCAGGCGCGCTCACTGCTCCAAAGTCTGCCTCCGAGAACCGTCTAATTATCATCTGATAAGAGCACCCGAGTCCCAATTAAGGTAGACTTTACCTCGTTTGTTCGCCGGCCCACCAGGTGATGTTATCGTTCTGGCCCCTCATTACTTTTGTCGCTATTAATGTCATTATGTTTGTACTTACACTATACTGGAGCAACATGATTGATAAAATTCACGTCGATGGTCTCCTCTGGAACACGCACTACCTGCTTGACCACGATGAGTTTAAAAGTACCACATCTCAGGGGTCTACTGAACTTGTATGGAGTTTGGAGGGCACCCAGCTGGTCCCTACAATCGTGATACCGACCCTCTGGTGTAGGGACTGATGTTCCCTACTTTCATTCCTCACCAGTGCATAATAAAATCCCAAGATCGGTATATATATATATGAATGAATACTGAGGCAATACAGTGGGATCGAATTCACACCTGTGGTCTCCCTCAGAAACATATCCTATCCAATTGACCACGATGTACTCAGACTAATTTGTTGCCGATTCAAGGACGACCAGGAACTGGGTCGTTTACAGTGTAATACATAAATCATTAACTGTCATATAAGCAGTGTCTTCTTATAGCACCACAGAGGGAACCTCTGGCTTGTCATCTTAGCACAAATTTCTTGATACTGCTAGTGTGTGTGTCCTCCGATATTGCTGCCTAAATCCTCATCATCTCTTCTCCTATTATGACTCGGACCGACATAAGACGTCTATATAGAAGACTCGGATTGAGCACAGAACATCAGAGGTCAAGCATCCTCATATTATGAGAGAGGATCTAGTGACATCAGAGATCTCCTCTCATTGTTTATATCAGATCACATGTCCTGAGCAATGTTGACCTCATATGTGAATTTATAATTCTGACATTATTCATTACATATATTCAGACAGCCAATCATATCTGTATTATTTTTTATTGACAGTTGTTGAAGTAGAGAAACTCTGGGATTTTATTGCATCTATAATTATATGATAGGATTGTGTTGCCCACACTAAACATTGAAGATTTTTTTATGACTTAATGAGACACTTTAAGAAGGTCATAGACTGACACTTAACTATATTCGTGACTTTAAAACAATAGTTACGACATATTGACAGCAGATGACTGATTATTTTAAATTGCTGATGAGGCCTCTTTTTAACTGTTTCAAGTCCCAACAACAGCATTTGGCTTAGACTGTTCATTTCTCTTTATGAGCGCTTACATACGCTTACACCGTACTCTGTCAAGCTGCAGTTAAGTGAGCGCTTGCCAACTGCTGCGAGTGTGTGACGACCTGTCAGCCAGTGTACTCACCTTGTTGTACTCACCTAGTTGTGCTTGCGGGGGATGAGCTCTGGCTTTTTAGTCCCGCCTCTCAACTGTAAGTATGTACAAGTAAGTAAATGTGTATAAGTAGGAGCTCACGTTTTGGAACCAGCATCTTCGTCCGTGCAGACGTGCATCTTCGTCCGTGCAGACGTGCATTAGCATCCGAGATTTCTTCTCTGACCTGTAGGGGAGAGAGAGAGAGAGAGAGAGAGAGAGAGAGAGAGAGAGAGAGAGTCGTAGCTGTCAAAGGGTGAGGAAGTTTATAGGGTGGGAAGCGAGGATGAAAGCCTACAGGGAAGCGGCCATAAAACACACCAACCACGCTAGTGTAGCCTCCCACGTTTTTCCTGAACGACATGTATGATGTACAGTTCTGGCAACCAACTGCAGAATATATATATATTATATATATATATATATATATATATATATATATATATATATATATATATATATATATATATATATATATATATATATATATATATATATATATATATATATATTATATGGCATTCTCTGCCAAACGACAGGAGGATGGCATGCAAGACACAGCGAGGTCAATGACACTATTAAGAGGAACCTTACCACAGCCGGTTGTCCAGCAGAGAGAGAATCCCGTTACCTAATGCCCCGCAACTCTGATGTGCCTGTCGGTCGCCCAGACGGGATCACGGTGAACCCCTGGAAGAATGGTAGACAGTTGGTGTGGGACTACACTTGCGTTTCAACTTTAGCCAACACCTATGTTGACTTCAGTGCTACACAAGCAGGAGGAGCTGCCAATCACCGGGAAGCAGCCAAGTCTGGTAAATACCGAGATGTTGATCACCAATACAATTTTGTCCCCAATTGTCTCAAAGACACTTGATGTCTGGGGTGAAAGGGCTGCTAGTTTTTCCAAGGAGTTGGGTTCTAAGCTAATTAAAACAACTAGAGACCCTAGAGCTGCCAGTTTCATCTTTCAGCACCTTAGTGTGGCGATCCAGAGAGGAAATGCTCACTGCATCCATGGTTCCTGCCCGCCGTCTGAGGAGCTGGAGGAACTCTACAACCTGTGACAAGTAGCCTTGTACCTTGCATGTATCCAATGTTGTAACACTTTTTGTGTAATGAAATTTTAAATAAAATAAAATGTGATGTATACACAAAATGAATAGAGGTGGCAGGAGAAGAAAATATTAAAGTGTTCAGTGAGGATCCACAAGATCTTCTCTGGGTACTCTTTATTTTCTTTTCCGAGGCTATGGGTCCTCGGAAAAGAAATATATTTGAAAGAAAAGAAATATTTGGTCAACACCTTTCAACAACATTCAGGCTTGTTCGCAAATATACATATAAATAATGTGTGTGTGTGTGTGTGTGTGTAAATCACGAAAAATAAACACGTGATTAAAAATGTGACAGTGTCAGACCACGGAGGAAAATTGAAACAAAATTTCCTGTTTCAATTTTCCTCCGTGGTCTGACACGGTCATTATATATATATATATATATATATATATATATATATATATATATATATATATATATATATATATATATATATATATATATATATATATATATATATATATATATATGTGTGTGTGTGTGATAAATACGCCTTCCGCGAGCCTAGGGGGGCCATGTGTTTGTATACTTCCCTGTAATTCCTCCCCGACCGGGTCCTTTGTGGGGACCGAGGCTTGGGTCTTGCATTACAGTTTCCGTGTTTTACATATAGAACATGTCAGGTCACAATCGAATGATCCCGGGTTCGATTCCCACGGCAGGACTGAGACGTTTGGGCATCGGGACCTTTTGCGTGATGGCTCTGCTCACTTATTAGTAAGAGAGAGACTTACAGTTAGTATGAAATAGAACAGTTCGATGCAGTAGGCATAAATAGGTGAATACAAATAGGTAAATACAAACACATCTATCTACACTCACGCATCCACACAGTAGTAATTATAAATAGATGACAAACTAGTGAAAAGGCATCGAACTACTGATGATAGAAAGACTCTTAAAACCCCACAAGTGCTGATGCTGGACCCGGCAAGCACTACCAGGTGAGTACAACACACACAGAGCAAAGCATTTGGTGAAATAAATGCTGACCAGTTATTTCTAGCTAAGCCAGGAACTGAACCCTGGTCACTAGATATATAATCGTGGACGCTGACCCCTTGGCCGCGAGGTTGAATGTTTTCGCAGAGGATTGTGTGTGGTTGGGGAGTGGGGGGGTGGGGGGGGGGAAGTGTCCGCGATTGTCCTCTAATTGTCGTGACATGACTTCACTTTCACCCCTACTTTAGTCGAGCAAGCAGCAGTAATACCACGGTGAGGGCCGTGACTCACCATTCCTGACTCTCCCCGTATCACTAGGACATAGGGGATGGACGAGTGGTGAGGGGTAGGGACGAGAGGTGAGGGGTAGGGACGAGGGGTGAGAAGGAAATCTACTATCGTGAGAAGAGAGGTAATAAGTTAGAGGTGCCCAAGGGGGTACAGCGTATTGGTAAGAATATTAGAAGGCAGTCTAGTGGAGGGAAGGGTAGGAGGAGCATGAGAGAGCCTCGACTGTATTCACACTCCACTCTATATAATTTAACCCATAATGCATCTCTCTGGCTTCAATTTGAGTATCCCCGGAAAATATAAACGCCGTAGACGCCACAATCGTTCATTGTACTCAACGCAAAGTCAATTTGCCTCGCTGTTATGTAGTGGAATATTTATAACACTGGAAGGAACTACAAAGAAAATCTCGTCGTCTAATTACCAAGATCCCTATGTTTACCTCAGGTTGTTATTGGCGACGCCCCCTCGTGAGGGCCTGGCGTAATGAACTCCGGGACGCCCAGGTAGTGTGTGTGTGTAGACACACACACACACACACGCACACACACACACACACACACACACACACGTTCAGTTATCTTCTAGCTCTCTGTGTGCTGGTCTCACGAGTCGTGAAAGTCCCTTCACAAACCTCAAGGTTCAGTTTATTTGTTTTAAGCTATTTTTTCAAGTGTTTATGATTTGGCGTTGGGTTAAGGACTATCAGCCTCGGAATAGTTAATGCGGTCACCACAAGAGCTTGAGTAACCAGCCGATGTGCTTTAGTCCTGAACACAATTCAGGGCTAATGTGAACTCTAAGTCTGTATACTCATAATGGTTTATTATTTATTATTAACATCTTTATTGAGAAAATTAATTATGATGGTGTATATATCCCACTGCTGGGGAGCCCTTAGTGGCTGGGTCGACCGCCAAAGGTGTTAGGTGTTGGGAGCCCCAGAATGCGAATCTGTCATTTGAACATGCGTTTTGCGTGTCAATATCTGTATTCTGTTTGTATTAATACATTTAGATACATCTGCATTTGTTCAGTTACCCTGGACTATTTTAAGGGAAGTACAGTGTGTGTCAAGCACTAGCTACCCTAGACTATATGAAGGGGAGTACAGTGTGTGTAAAGAACTAGCTTCCTTAGACTATATGAAGGGCAGTACAGTGTGTGTCAAGAACTAGCTACCCTAGACTATATGAAGGGGAGTACAGTGTGTGTAAAGAACTAGCTTCCTTAGACTATATGAAGGGCAGTACAGTGTGTGTCAAGAACTAGCTACCCTAGACTATATGAAGGGGAGTACAGTGTGTGTCAAGAACTAGCTACCCTAGACTATATGAAGGGGAGTACAGTGTGTGTCAAGAACTAGCTACCCTAGACTATATGAAGGGGAGTACAGTGTGTGTCAAGAACTAGCTACGTGATGCTAAAAATCCCCACCACACAGGATGGTTAGTCATACAGGGTCATGTGATCAGTAGTCAGCACTAGCAAATTCTGGATGTATTATGAATATATCAAGAACAAAAGAGTGAATGAGATTTTCTGTAATGTAATGAAAATATTATAAATGCAGACTCTACGCCGAACATATTATCTCCACTGGCATGGGGTGCATAATAAAGAAAAGAAAAAGAAATCCACCGACTTTATGAAGGAAAGGCTGCCATTGGTGGCTGGTCCTTAAAAGGGAGCAATGAAGCTGACCTGGACAAGCCTATGACAGCCCCCCACCCCACCCCAGCCCACACGTCATCCTGTAAGTTTTAATGAGGCTAGGCATTCTATTTTCTTTTCTTTTTTTCTGTTGGAATATTTGTTTTTCGTAAGCTTTACGCACGCACCCGCGCGCGCTCACGAACCCCCCAACCTCTCTTACACACACACACACACACACACACACACACACACACACACACACACACACACACACACACACACACACAAGAGAGCGCCCATGAAATCTAATAATTTTTTAGCGTAATACGACAAAGAGTACTGGGAATACGGGACACCACGAGCGTAGCTCTCATCCTGTAACTACTTTTAGAAAATTACAATTATGTAATTACACACATATAACATCAAATATCGAGGTGTGAAAAATAGTTTCATTTCTTAAAGCAAATTGGTCTTTCGGATATAAATGGTCCCGCTAAAGTTGGGGAATATGAATATGATAGACTATCCACTTATCGCTGTAATATCGTTTCTGAAATTTTTAATCTAATAGATTACATGATTTTATGAATAATATGATTGATATTCCAGTTTGCAGGTTAATAAGGGAGAATACATCCCAGGCTTTATAACCCATCTATGCCTGTCTCCAGGCATAGATGGGTTATATCATCTATCCCATCTATCCCTCTGTTTCCAGCACTCGAAGCGTTTCATTGACAGGTTAACTGAGAGTAGATATGACAGGCGAGGTCTGGACACCAAGGTGCGGGGCATATTTAGCTCAAACCTTAAAATTCGAATATGAAATCAAATCTCAACTGAGAGAGTTTATGTTGCGATCGTGTTGTTTCCTGCTCTCCCTCCCTCCTTCCCTCCCTCTCCGTGCAGTAGTGATGTGCAGACACTTCTGGTGACTTGTGGATGTTCGTCCCTTTTATGAACAAAGCTAGCGATCTATCTTTGTCAAATATAAACGTTACTCACCCTATGCAACATGAATGTTCCTTTCAACTCGTGCAGTAAGAACAAACCACATCCGTCACTGCAACACGCAAGTCCTTCTGTTTATGCAAGGTGCAGTATGCATGCTCGCCCCCTCCTGCATATCTCACCACCACACACCGAGGCTGAGCCCAGCGAGTCGCCCTTGTAGCCCAAACCCTCATAAATTGACAGAAGACGCGGTATCACGAAATCAAAAACTCGTTCATCTCCGCCATCAGTCTCTCTAAACATTAGATTACAAGGTGGAAGGTGCAATCCGCTCCGCCTAAGATTGCCAGTGTCGGGGCAAGTTATTTAGCTCTTTGCCACCTCCAGCGATTTTATTCCGCTCGGAGAATTAGGAGACGTCATTCTCACGAGAGGGAAATGATCGTAAGTGTACACAATTGGGGTATTTTCCTGTCTGGCCTGTCATGTTGCAGGAGCTGGCGGGGGTCGGCGGGTTGATGATTTATGCCCTGGCTTCTCCCGTCACCAGTACCTGACGCTTGGAACCTGTTGGCACCTGATGGAACCTGTTGGCACCTGCTGGGACCTGTTGGCACCTGCTGGGACCTGCTGGCACTTACTGGCACCTGCTCTCACTGTGTTGAGGCACACTTCTTGCCCACCAGGTCATCTGACATGCACGGGACTGCTGAACGGGATGTTTATACATGTGCATATGCGGGAAACAAAAAACATTGAAACATTGTAGGAAACTGTAAAGTTTTTCAGCGTTTATACTGGCCTTCATCAGCAGATGATTAAGGCTGCTATAATGTCTGAAAAGTTAGTTTGCTTTCATATTTGAAAGTTTTTTCCGCGTTTGATCAGTGTCTTAAAGTATATATTATTGAATGTGACTGAAAGGGTGAGATCAGTGATTCCAGTGGAACTCTGCCCGTGACACTGTTAACAAGAGTTAACGAAACAGTACTCTTAGCATCAGGTCAAATAAATTAGTTAATTTTTCAACTTTCATCTCTAGTGAAGAAAAATGTAAGACAAATAGAGAAAATTCACGTGGGAATGATTGATCTCGTCCTTTCCGTCTCATTCAATTTATATGTATACAAGTCGTAAAGCATAAATTTTCGTGAAATATATAATTATTCCAAATTTTTTCTTAAGAAATAGTTTTCATTGTATTATATATGATTGGGATTTTATGTCGAGTCAAAGCTAACATAGAAATTTGATCAAACCGAACCTAACCAAGCCTAACGTAACTAATTCATTACATCATGTTCCTAATATATTATTATTGTTAGAAAGGAACCAATATGGAAGGAAATATATGAAAATGCCGAAAAATTTTCTGCCTGTTAGGGAAAATCCTGCCTTGCATACTAGGCAAAGTGCAATTTTGCCTATTAGTCACCGATATATATATATATATATATATATATATATATATATATATATATATATATATATATATATATATATATATATATATATATATATATATATATATTTATTTATTTATTTTGCAACAAAGTTCAAATAAAACAAATATACACGTGTACATATAAAAGAATGGGGGTGGTAGGAGAAGATAATATTAGTGTTCAGTGAGAAACCACGAGGTCTTCTCTTAATACTTTTTATTTTCTTCTCGGAGGCTATGGGTCCCCACATTGGAACCAGAGGTGGTACCCTCACAAACTTTAAAAAAAAAAATATATATATATATATATATATATATATATATATATATATATATATATATATATATATATATATATATATATATATATATATATATATATATATATATATATATCCCTCCTGGAGGGAACGCCATCGACGAGGTCCTTGGTAAGAAGATCACTGACCTGAAGAGGATGGATGAGAGGATTGAAGACATAGATGCTCATGATGCACTTTACCTCATCACCAGATGCTTGTCCCTCCCCAGGCTGACCTACTTCCTTAGATGTTCGCTATCTTTCAATAATACTAAATTAGAAGAGTATGACAGCTTGCTGAAATCAATGTTAGAAAAAGCATTCAACCTTTTTCTCAGCGACTCAAGAGAAAACAAGCCTTCCTTCCTAACAGACTTGGGGGACTGGTCGTTCGCGTACAACACAAATTGCTGTATCAGCGTTCCTGTCCTCTTCGGTGTCATCTGACAATCTGGTGAAGGAAATCCTATCTAGTTACCTAGGTCAACAGGCAGGAGTTCAAAATCCCAGCTTTACAGACTGCACCACCAAATGGGTTTCCCTGGCAGGAACAACACTCTAATAGCTACCTTCTGAAGCTCACACACAATCCAGCTGGGATCGCCTCATTGTAGACCAAGCAGCAACGACATTCCTAGAAGCTGCAACAACACCACATGACACTGCCCGATTTAGAGCTGTAGCAGCTTCCCAATCAGGTGACTTCCTATTAGCAACCCCAATGTCAGCAACTGGCACCCGTCTCACACCGCAGGCCCTGCGAATTGCTGTGGCTCTCCACCTCGCTGCCCCAATCCACACCGAATACAGGTGTATTTGCGGCGAGGCAGAGGCCGACAGGTACGGACGGCATGGCCTTCTCTGCCAAAGGACAGGAGGATGGCATGCAAGACACGGCGAGGTTAACGACATTATCAAGAGAAGCCTTACCACGGCCGGTTGTCCATCAGAGAGAGAGCCCCGTTACCTAATGCCCTGCAAATCTGATGAGCCTGTCGGTTGCCCAGACGGGATCACGGTGAACCCCTGGAAAAATAGTAGACAGTTGGTGTGGGACTACACTTGCGTTTCAACCTTAGCCAACACCTATGTTAACTTCAGTGCTGCACAGGCAGGTGGTGCTGCCAATCACCGGGAAGCAGCCAAGTCACGTAAATATGGAGACCGTGATCACCACTACAATTTTGTCCCCATTGCCTCAGAGACACTTGGTGCCTGGGGTAAAAGTGCTGCAAGTTTTTTTAAGGAACTGGGGTCCAAGCTAATTAAAACAACTAGACACCCTAGAGCTGCCAGTTTCATCTTTCAGCGTCTTAGTGTGGCGATCCAGAGAGGAAATGCTCACTGCATCCATGGTTCCTGCCCGACATCTGAGGAGCTGGAGGAACTCTACAACCTGTGACAAGTAGTCCTGTACCCGTTATCTCGTACCCTTGGGAGCCGGTCGGCCGAGCGGACAGCACACTGTACTTGTGATCCTATGGTCCCGGGTTCGATCCCGGGCATCGAACCCTGGCAGTATGAGTTCGAGTCACTTCTGGGGTGTGAGTTTTCAGTTGCATATAGTCCTGGGGACCATTCAGGCTTTTTCGCATATATATATAATATATATAATATATAATATAATATATATATATATATATATATATATATATATATATATATATATATATATATATATATAATATATAAGTGGAAAACAGTGGAAACAGGCCTCCCTTCCTGTCAGACTCGGGGGCCTTGGCGTGCGCACAGCAACACAAATTGCTGTACCAGCATTCCTGTCCTCTTCAGTGGGGTCTGACAACCTGGTGAAGGAAATCCTACCTGAGCACCTAGTTCAACAGGCAGGGGTGCATGATCCCAGCTTCACAGACTGCACAACCAAATGGGTCTCTCTCGCAGGACCAGCACCCCAACCACCGCCTTCTGAAGCCCATAAGCAATCCAGCTGGGATCGCCCCATTGCCGACCAAGAAGCTGCAACTTTGCTAGAAGCTGCGACGACACCACATGACACTGCCCGACTTAGAGCTGTAGCAGCTCCCCATGCAGGTGATTTCCTATTAGCAACCCCAATGTCAGCAACCGGCACCCGTCTCACACCGCAGGCCCTCCGAATTGCCGTGGCTCTCCGCCTAGCTGCCCCAATCCACACCGAATACAGGTGTATTTGCGGCGAGGCAGAGGCCGACAGATACGGACGGCATGGCCTTCTTTGCCAAAGGACGGGAGGATGGCATGCAAGACACGGCGAGGTTAATGACATTATTAAGAGGAGCCTTACCACAGCCGGTTGTCCAGCAGAGAGAGAGCCCCGTTACCTAATGTCCCGCAACTCTGATGAGCCTGTCGGTCGCCCAGACGGAATTACGGTGAACCCCTGGAAGAATGGTAGACAGTTGGTGTGGGACTACACTTGCGTTTCAACTTTGGCCAGTACCTATGTTGACTTCAGTGCTACACAAGCAGGAGGAGCTGCCAATCACCGGGAAGCGGCCAAGTCACGTAAATACAGAGACCTTGAGCACCACTACAATTTTGTCCCCATTGCCTCAGAGACACTTGGTGCCTGGGGTAAAAGTGCTGCTAGCTTTTTAAAGGAGTTGGGGTCTAAGCTAATCGAAACAACAAGAGACCCCAGAGCTGCCAGTTTTCTTTTTCAGCGCCTTAGTGTGGCAATCCAGAGAGGAAATGCTCACTGCATCCATGGTTCCTGCCCGCCATCTGAGGAGCTGGAGGAGCTATTCAACTTGTGACAAGCAGCCTTGTACCCTGCATGTAATCAATATTGTAACTTTTTTTGTGTAATGACATTTTCAAATAAAGTTAGATAAATATACACACTTAACAAAAGAATAGGGGTGGTAGGAGAAGAAAATATCAAAGTGTTCAGTGAGGATCCAAAAGGTCTTCTCTGAGTACTCTTTATTTTCTTCTCCGAGGCTATGGGTCCCTACATTTGCACCAGAGGTGGTACCCCTCCTAATATATAATATATATAATATATAATATATATAATATATATATATATATAATATATATAATATATAATATATATAATATATATATATATAATATATATAATATATAATATAATATATATATATATATTATATATATATATATATATATATATATATATATATATATATATATATATATATATATATATATATATATATATATATATATAATATAATCAAACATTCAAACAAACATTAACACTCACTCTGACGTCCTTAAAATACTATCCACATGAAGCAGTAAACACCAGATGTAATAACAATAATAAACAATGTTTACCACGCACGCTGTGTACCTTTGATATTCTTCTCGTACCCGTGAAAGCACTGGCCATGACGCATCAGTTTAAAACGAAAACAAAATCGGAATTGATTCGTATCATTGACTCTCTCGTCTCGTCCTGAGTTCGCTAACGACCTGGCAGTGACGTCAGGAGCAGTGACGTGCTGGAGCTGCAGGAGAGGGAGCTATAACAGGGTGGTTATGGTGATTACTACTTACGGGCTCACCATAGCCCGTGCTACTGGAACTTATCGTTCTGAGTAGCGAATCTTAAACAACAACAACGGTGATTACTGCCCTCCTCTCTCGCGTGTGTGCGTGTGTATTCACCTAGTTTTTTTTTATTATTATTATTTTCTACCACAGACGTGGCCACACATTTACAATGCTAACCAGCATATATACATTTTCTTCTGTCCTCCATGGACAGGGTTAGAGATGTGTTAAACATACAGTTCAAGGGTTTATTGAACAATCAACCACAGAAGGTGATTCGGTGCTTTTAAAATGCTAAGCTAACCTACATACTTAAATATATAGATACACAGATTTACGTGTGCCCTACCTAAAGTGTTCGATGTGTCTTTTACATAGTGTCATTAATGTGCATTTACAAAGGTGAAATGTAATTCTGATCAGCTTCCATATATACTTTATACACATACATATACATACACGAACACACCCGTACACACACATATATACACACACACATGCATTCACACACATTTGTCTCTTTTACTCTGACAGGGTGAGATAGCTGATAGAGAAACTAGTGTGCAATTAAGCACATAATCACTGAAGGTGATTAAGGTGCTTTGACAAGTTCAGGTTATATAGTTACACCGTTATATAGTGATATAGTGACACCTAGTTCTTCTTAACGGGGTTGAGCTCTGCTCTTTCGGCCCGCCTCTCAACTGTTAATCAACTGTTACTAACTACTACTATTTTGTTCCCCCCCCCCCCAGACCACACACACACACACACACCCCAGGAAGCAGCCCGTGACAGCTAACTAACTCCCAGGTTCCTATTTACTGCTAGGAAACAGGGGAATAGGGTGAAAGAAACACTGCCCATAGTTTCTCTCCGGCGCCCGGATCGAACCCGGGACCACAGGATCACGCGCCCAGCGTGCTTTCTGCTCAGCCGCCGGCCCGTGTGTGTGCGCGTGTGTGCGTGCGTTTGTGTGTGCGCGTGTGTGTATATTTACTATTTGTGCCTGCAGAATTGAGCTATTAGCTCTTGGACCCCATCTTTCTAATTAGTCAATTATTCCTCTCCTATGTCTATCGCATGTATTTATCTCTAACACACGCGCACATCCCCGGAAAGCTGCCCGTAGCAGCTTTCTGACTCCTGTGTACCTATATGCTGCTAGGTAAACAGGGGCAGCAGGGTGAAAAAAACTGTGTGTGTGTGTGTGTGTGGATGGACGTGTGTGTAAGGGAAAACGACTCGTGGAACACCTTTAAAGGGGATGCGTCGTCTCAAAATACCAGGATTAGAATCGCAGACACTGCGAGAAACTACCCGGAAATCTAAAAGATCTCCAGCGTGGTCAGACAGATGGCTGGACAACTTAAACCATGATAAATGCAAAGTAATGAGGCTAGTACCGCCTCCCTTTCACAATTCCTGAAAGGGAGACACAAAGACACACACACACACACACACACACGCACACGCACATGCACACGCACACGCACACACGCACACACACGCATACACACGCACACACACACACACGCACACGAAAGAATAGACTAGGAAAACAAAGAACCACAAGAAGGTGAGGAAACATGGAGTGCGAAACTGTTGGAGGTGGCGACTAGAAACCTTTTAAGTCAGCATTATTTATTAATAACATCTTTATTGACAAAATTAATTACAATTTTGCCTAATCTGAGGATTTCGATTAAGTCTTATTAAAGTGAGGATAATGTTGGTATTCACACTCACGCAGAACAGAGGGTCATACATAAGACAATAGGTCTAAACTGTAGGCTGAAGTACATATATATCATGGGTACAATCAATGTGTTAATGTATGGATATGTGAAAACAACTTTCTATTGTGCACTGCCACACAAGGGCAAGGATGGGTTCATAAGTGATGCAGCTTAGAAGTAATATAAATACAAATTGTTCTTCATTCTTTAAAATGGACAAGCAAATTTTGGATAAATTGTTAGGATGTCGTCCAGAACACCTGAGTCAATAAAATAGTTACACAGTTGGTGGTACAAGAGGCCAGGAGGTCTAAAGTCCTTTACGGTTTCACATTCTTATCACAGTTTACAATCTGAGTATTCTGGTAGTGGCTCAGCCTCACTAACCTGCCAGATGTGTCTATAGCCAAGGCGAATTCGCGCAATGACTACATCACATTGCCTGGTCCGGTTACTGTGCTGACCATACAAATACCTATTATTACAAAACTTGTCATAACTTTTAGTACTGCAGCTAACAAGTCTCTGGGCATTTCTTAGTTCTTCTAAATCTGAATTAATTTAATTATTATTTTTTTATAATTAATAATTAATTAATAATAATTAATTTAATTAATTATTTTTTTATTGATATTTAAAAAA
This sequence comes from Procambarus clarkii, assembly GCF_040958095.1. Lineage (NCBI taxonomy): Eukaryota > Metazoa > Arthropoda > Malacostraca > Decapoda > Cambaridae > Procambarus > Procambarus clarkii. Next base: position 2,095,669 of record NC_091178.1, read on the forward strand.
ACAAAATACAAAAACAGGGAACACGTGCAAAACAACATAAAAATACAAACAATCGTGCATATACATGAAACAAAGCAAACACAATAAAACAGACACAAATACATACAAGAGGTCACAGAAAAGCACACAGGACACAACCAAAGAAACCCACAAACAGCATGGGACATAGAATGCATACAGAATGGATACTAAAGGAAGGTGCAGAAGCACTAAGTGTGCCACTCTCTATGGTGTATAACAGGTCACTGGAAACAGGAGACTTACCAGAAAGTTGGAAGACAGCTAACGTGATCCCAATATACAAGAAGGGGGACAGGCAAGAGGCACTGAACTGCAGGCCAGTTTCCTGTATACCATGCAAGGTGATGGAGAAGATCGAGAGGAAAAGGCTCGTAGAGCATCTGGAGGGAAATAACTTTGTAACGCACCACCAACATGGGTTCAGGGATGGTAAATCGTGCCTCACAGGTTTAATAGAATTTTATGACCAGGCAACAAAAATTAGGCAGGAAAGAGAAGGGTGGGCCGACTGCATTTTTCTGGACTGTCAGAAAGCCTTTGACACAGTACCCCATAAAAGGCTGTTAAAAAAGTTGGAGCAACAGGTAGGAGTAATTGGGAAGGTGCTCCAGTGGATAAGGGAGTACTTAAGCAACAGGAAACAGCGAGTAACGGTGAGGGGGGGAGACATCAGAGTGGCGAGATGTCACCAGTGGAGTCCCACAGGGCTCAGTACTTGGACCCATCCTGTTTCTAATATATTTAAACGATCTTCCGGAGGGTATAGACTCATTCCTCTCAATGTTTGCTGATGATGCAAAAATTATGAGAAGAATCAAGATGGACGAAGATAGACAGAGATTACAGGATGACCTGGATAAACTCTCGAGGAATAATCTAGAAAATGGCTGCTAAAGTTCAACTCAGGAAAGTATAAGGTGATGAAATTAGGCGAAGGGAGCAGGAGGCTGAACACAAGGTATCATCTGGGAGGTAAAATCCTGCAAGAGTCAAATAGAGAAAAGATCTGGGGGGTTGATGTCACACCGAACCTGTCCACAGAGGACCACATCAAAAGAATATCATCAGCGGCATATGCTAGACTGGCCAACATAAGAACTGCCTTCAGAAACTTGTGTAAGGAATCTTTCAGAACCCTGTATACCACTCATGTAAGACCAATCCTGGAGTATGCAGCTCCAGCCTGGAGTTCATACCTAGTTAAAAACAAGACAAAGTTAGAGAAGATTCAGCAGTATGCCACCAGGCTCGTCCCGGAACTGAGAGGAATGAGCTACGAGTATAGGCTAAAGGAGCTGAACCTCACATCCCTGAAAAACAAAAGAGTAAGGGGAGACATGATAACCACCTACAAAATTCTCAGGGGAATTGACAGGGTGGACAAAGACAAACTCTTCAGCACGGGTGGAACACGAACAAGGGGACACAGGTGGAAACTTAGTACCCAGATGAGCCACAGAGACGTTAGAAAGAATTTTTTCAGTGTCAGAGTAGTTAATAAATGGAATGCACTAGGCAGTGATGTGGTGGAGGCTGACTCCATACAGTTTCAAATGTAGATATGATAGAACCCAGTAGGCTCAGGAACCTGTACACCAGTTGATTGACAGTTGAGAGGCGGGACCAAAGAGCCAAAGCTCAACCCCCGCAAGCACAATTAGGTGAGTACACACACAAACAAACAAACGTAGATAAAGTGGTCTTCAAAATGCTATATACAACATACGTAAAACCAACTCTGGACTATGCAGCACTTGCATCGGTGCCACACCTGAAAAAAGGAAACAAAACTCGCAGAGATAACATCTGCCAGTACAAAACTTACAGATGACGGTCTGTGATATGTCAAGAGTCACCTGTAAATGTACCGGGTTGGATCAGGCGGTCCATTTAATGAGCAACTTTAAATTGATTTATTCAGCAAAATAGGAGGAAAGCATGTCATTGCATTATATACATAAATAAACATCCAATGTTAAACATCGTCTTAGTAGAACTTGCATTAGATGCAAGTTATGTAACTAGCTAATCAATGCAGTACCTCGCTTACCTAAATTAATGTTGGAAATCAGATCGTGAATCATGCGTGTGTCACTGTAGCCTTTCCACTATCGCTCATAGGATGGCTATGGGTCCATTACCGCTCCCAGGATGGGTGTGAGGTCCACTATCGCTCCGAGGATGGGCATAGGATTCACTAATGGTTCCAAAATGGGTTTAAGGTGTATAATATGCGAACTCAAGTCCTAATTGTAATCGTCCCCAGCCTGGCGGTGTTTAAACTACAAACTTAAAAATGCTTTACTATTTCTGACGTAATAAAATAACAGTAAATATACATTTGGCATAGCTCTTTGAAAGAGCATCTCGTTCTTTATTATATTCCACACACGCTGAGCCACTCGCCTGTCTTGGAGGAGAGAGCCAGGAGCCATGTGCGTCATCAGGACGTTAATGATTTACACAGCAGCCAGTCGTCAGGTTTTGATTATTGCTTCAATTACGGTGCAAGCTGGTGGGGAGGGGTGGCTGTCTCAGGAGGGAGAGGTGACGGGTACCTGAGATGACACGGGGCGCCGGAAGTGCCTCTCTCTCTCTCTCTTGTCACCTCTCTCTCTTGTCACTTCTCTCTCTCGCTCAATCATGCCATGACATATGAGAGATGCCTCTCTCTCTCTTCCGGCTCATGATACACATGGGCCGGAAGAGAAGAGAGGAACGGGGGGAAAACGTGGTGATGACAGTATGTTTGGAAGGAGGGACGTGGCGGAGGGCCAGAGAAAAAGTCGTGGTGGAGGAGACCAACAAGGGTGGGGGGGGGGGGTGGTAACGGGCTGGAGGATGTTGGTGTTGGCATCTAGCACACTGCCTGGCAAGTGCCACTCTGCCGACAGCATATGAAAGATGGCACTCCCTCGTGTGTTTACCGTCTGGTGCCTGCTTGCTTGTTTGTCCAGTTGCCTGACTTAGATCTTTCATGTGGCTTCCCTATGGACTCGTGATGTGGTTTTAGTATCGCTTCAAGCACTGATTACATAACCCAGCTTTGGTAGATATATATGTGTGTGTATGTGTGACTTGGAGACTTTTTTTCGACAATTATATGGTTAACTCCAGGATGAGGTTAAGGTTCCTCACTTAACTATATATATTTTAAATGCCGTTACAAGCCCTATAGATTCTCCGAGAGAGTATCAGAAGCTCACCTACACGTGTGTGTTGTTTAAATTAGCCGAAAGTTCATTTTTCAAATTGATTGAGTCTGACGCGTGTTATTAAAGGCCTCTATTCGCTGAAGCTCCCAAGCATCTTCTGGGGCAGATGGAATACGTATACAAATTAGCATAGGTGAAAGTAAAATATATAATAGTAAGATTATATATATATATATATATATATATATATATATATATATATATATATATATATATATATATATAATATACAATTTCATGTAGGATGGGGTGAGGTGCTACCGTGTCAAGGTGACTGGATGAGTTTGCCCTACAAGGTGAGGTGTGAGCTAGTCTAGCAGGTGTGTCTTGCTCCCATACATGGTAACACCAGCTTGTGTACGCTGATGGTTGATAGTTGAACGCGTATTCAATGTCCGGTTTTCCAGACATTCCGACCAGATTACCTGTCACCAGCTACCTCATCACCAGATACCCCATCACCAGATACCCCCATCACTAGATACCCCATCATCAGTTACTCCATCACCAGATACCCTTCATCTAATACATCACTCGATACCCCATCATCAAATGCCTTGATAAGGTATCATCACATTACGCCCCATCATAAGACTACCAAAGAAAAACCCATTAATCAGTGGCTGTATCAGCAAATACTCTTATAACTAAACGTCCGATAAAAAACGCCCTATAAGATACCTCTTATCAAAATTCATCGCTTTCCCCATAACAATATTTTAAAGATCCACCTTTACTATACTATCCATCTCAAAATACGTTACAGAAAACATAAGTGAACCTAACCCCATTAACTATCGTTCGATTACCCAAACAGCCCGTTAACTAACCCCCGATCACCCACACTCCCTGTTAACAGATGCCCCTATCACTGAGACTCCACATTTACAGACGTCCCATCACCGAGACTCCACATTAACAGACGTCCCATCACGTAAGTTATCCGAAGCAGATATTTACTCCTATCCGCTTGGGTCGGCCGGCCGCCGTCAGAGTGGGCGTTGCACTGGACGTGGTAATTGCTGCCATTCTTAGAAATTGGCAAACGTCCAGGCCATAATGGGGAAGCTGAGGACTATATCAGTGAAGTGCACCGTGCCATATATATTTATATATATATATATATATATATATATATATATATATATATATATATATATATATATATATATATATATATATATATATATATATATATTGCTAGCCACTCACTTTATGGGGGAAAATAACATTTCAGTCAACTTGGCCCATCCCAGGCAGGGCTCAGTAGGCAGAGCTCACAGCTCTACCTACTGAGCCACCAGCACTCAAAATAGAAAAGGATCCCAGATGGTTCAGGTGAATGAAATGTTGTTATCCAAAATATGGTGTTAGCAATCTATTTAACTGAGACGGGGATCACCATGTCCACAATAGGTTGAAGAACCTATACACCAGTTAAATTGCAATTGAAAGGCGGAACCAAAGAACCGAAGTTCAACTCTCGTAAGCTTAACTAAGTGAGTACACTTACTGCTCCGCAGGTTTGGTTCATTTGACAATACGTCAAAATTAAGGCGCTTTATTGAAATAAACACCAATGTAATATTGACGCTACTCTAGACAAATGAGCAGCTGTTTTGATAGGCGAGCTGACTAGGATTGTGTGTCTTGTACGCTTATGGCAATGGTTTGGAACTGGTTAGGCAAAACCATTTAATAATTGACGCCTGTCAAATCGTAAGAATGTGCTCCCAAGGGTTTGGGCACGTTTCCTTATACCTGATGCGCCTGTTCACCTAGACGTATGTAGGTATCCGGGAGCTAGAAGGTCAGCCGCTTTTGCTAACAGGTATTCCCTGTAAGATATTAGAGGCTAAAAAAAAAGAACATTGATCATTCAGAACATATGCATTTTGTTTCTAACATAGATTCAGCTAAGTCTTGCCTGACAAACTTACTAGAGTTCACTGACAAGATGACAACAATCAAACAGGATAGAGATGGCTGGGCAGACTGCCTTTTCTTAGATTGCCAGAAAGCTGTTGACATTGTTCCTCACAAGCGACTCCTATACAAACTCGAGAAACAGGCTGGTGTATCAGGAAAAGTAATTAAGTAGGTGAAGGAGGACCTTGCAGGAAGAAGGCAAAGTGTCATAGCAAGAGAACTATGGGAATGGAGAGAGGTAACGAGTGGAGTACCTCAAGGGTCGGTACTAGGGGCCCATCCTCCTCCTAATATATGTAAATGATCTAACAGTGGCACTGAGCTCATTTTTATCCATGTTTGCTGACGATGCTAAATTAATGAGATGAATAATGTCTGAGGAAGACTGTTGTACATTACATGATGAACAGCCTAACCTAACCTCTCCAGAGATGTTCCGAGATGTGGCTTTCAGACTTTAACCTTAACAAATGCTAGGTTATAAAGGTAGGAGATGGAGCAAGTAGACCTCATTTTTACAGTGCACGATGAAGAGAAGCCAACTTCCGATTTTAGAGAGAGAGAGTTAGGAGTGGACAAAACTCAAGATTATGTCCACACACCAGCAGAATAACGAGGGCAGCATATGTCATACTGACAAACGTCCGGTCATCCTTCAGCAACTTGGAAAAGATCCCTTACGAGCGCTGTATACAACCTTTGTAAAACCTGTTATTGAGCATGCTGGCCAAAAATAAAACTGGAAGTCCGAAAATATGCAACAAGGCTCGTTCCGGAGCTAAGGGGATTGAACTTTGAAGAAAAACGCACGGAGCAGGACCTCACTACGCTGGAGGAAAGGAGGGATAAATGACAGACATGATAACAACGTACAAGATACTAAGGGAAATTGACAAAGTAGATATATAGAAGCAATGTTCAAATTAAAGAAAAGTAGAACGAAAGAGGACAATTGGAAATTGTTAAGACAGATGAGCCCCAGGACTGACAAAAGGAACTTTTGCAGTCTGAGAACTGCAAATAAGTGGAACAGACTAGAAGAAGACGTTGTCGAAGCCAATTCGATAAAGTGTTTTAAATATCAATATGAAAAGAAAACTAGCGAGAAAGAGTTACTCCATTAAACTAATGATGGTCGAAAGGCAGTAAGCCACATCAGAGATAAGACATATATCCCAAATGGGATATGTGTGTGTGTGTGTGTGTCCAGTAGAGGCAAAAACCAAAGCTGGCAAACTATGCCAGCTTTTTCCAAGCATACCTGGAACCTAGGGCATAACTGGAGCCTGGGGCATACCTGGAGTACCGGAAGAGTATTACTGTCACATCTGTGACAATGTAGTCACATTGTAAATATATTACAACCACCGTGTATCCCGCCTTCCGCGAGAGTAACGCCCATATTGGTTGTGGGTGTTACGTATGTAACACATACGGCTATTAAGAACAGATGTTGAAGGTTGAACGTTGAACAGAAGGAAGTAAAAAACTACGTTAATAGCAGGTGTACTATTATGAGTAGATGCTCGACCTTGCAAGCGCAACTAGACGCGCGCGCGCACACACACACACACACACACACACACACACACACACACACACACACACACACACACACACACACACACACACACACACACACACACACACACACACGAGCCCTCTCCCGTCTCACAGACACTCACAAGGTCAGCTTGCCGGCTTCAAGGGGCTGGGCCAGCCCCAAAGACTCAGCTCTGACTAATGCAAATATCTTCACGCTGCCGACCAGGTTACCTGGAGCCCACCTGAACAAACATGGACCACCGCACTAACATGGTCGACCTGTACACACACCCACCACAAAAAAAAACAAAAAAAACTAGCATGAACACTGAATATTCACAGAAAAAAATTGTAATGCAGCAAAAGCAGAGATTTGCCACATTTAAACCTATAAATCGTATGAAAGATGAGACACGTGGTATAGAAGAGTAGTGGGCCAATGCACTATTATACATACAAAAAAGCATTATCAGAGTATTGATTTATTTTGTGTTGTCTGATTACCCAAGGGTTTGAATGTTTTTTTTAGATTAATGTATTAATGTAATGTAATTAACGTAACGTGTTTATTACGATTGTCATGTGCTTGCTTGAGGGATAGTTTAATGTCGAACATTTTGATCTGAAGTGTTGAGGCCTTGCGGAACACTGCTGCATGATAGGACTGTTGATGTGTGAAGACATCCTTGGTGTACGTTACTGTGTTGATGGTATGTGGTTCATTGATGACAGTGCCTCAGATTTAATGTGTTGTATGTAACACATACTTGTAAAGTGTGGAAGCTGCAGTTTCAAATGGCCACGAGAAACACACAGGTAGTAGCAAAAGAACGCATTCTCTGAAGTCAAGATATTCTCCATTACAACCTCCATCTCTGCCTGTGTCTCAAACACACACACACACACACACACACACACACACACACACACACACACACACACACACACACACACACACACACACACACACACACACACACACACACACACACACACACACACACACACACAGTCTCTCTCATCATCAAGTCCTCCAGCTTATTCCGTATGTCTCTTATCCTGGTTGCTCTTTATTTAATTCCAAAAAGATTCTCACTCACTTTAAGCTGTTGGTTTGTTCGGCCATCAAGATCAGGCAGTCAATGAAATATATTTAATAATGGTACACGAACCCTCTTCCCTCTAGTGTATTGCTGGACTAGTGAATACCAGAAGGCATACATGAGGAGAAAGCGCAAAGCCACTACGTCTTGGCAAGTATACCAACTTTGTTTACTGTAGGAAATGCGTGCACATGACTGTAAAGCTGCCACCCAGTTGAGTGGGTGTGGAGCAGGACTAGTAACTGTATAACTGATTCACCGCAGATGTTAACTACCTTGTAGAGTGCTGGGGGCTCAGGAAACACTTGTGATATAGAAAGACTATTAATATATAATCATTAAATTGAATGTGAATTAAAATGAATAATTAATATATACACAGAGTGGGCCAAAGCTACTTTACCATAATAATAATTTATTAACACATACATATACTTTTTTTCATTTTACGTGTGAGAGTATTAAAAGAAAATTATTATCGAGATTATTACTTGCTTAGCTAAATGAGCTAAGGGTTCAGTCCCGGAACCCATTATTTACCTCAGCAACCTTTTCACCACCGTCTACAGGATGGGTATAAGGGCGCCTAATGGGGGACTAAACTAGCAACAATAACTACCTAACACTTGAAAGGGAAATCAGGACAAGGATCCATCGGCCGAAAGGACAATACATGAAGGTTCTTGCGATACCTGCTGATGATTGTTCGATATCCAGATATCCAGGTAGACACTACGCACATAAAGTAGCCACACACCTGACATCTACTCCCAGGTGTGCTATTGAGTATAATCCTAGCAACATACCCAACACTCAAGCCACATATATCAGCCGTGACTGCTAAACTACAGCCTACCAGTTCCTAATTACAAAAATTAATTATACAAAAAATATAATATAATTTTATTTTATTCCTACTTTCATTCACTCCCTTTCATGTTCAAATGACTTGTGATACAGCAGTAACAGCGTAATAGACGTCTAAAATATAGTTATTCCTAATGGTCATTATATATAGTGCAATATCTTTCAACTAACTGCAACTACTTACTGTAATTGAAAATATATGTTATCAGTCTAAAAAAAAATGTTATCAGTCTAAAAAAAAAAAAAAATTTACAAGGGATCTGTAAAGGTGACTATTGCATGTAAACTCTGTCTCTTGTGGTGCTTGTCGTTGCTTGTGACCTCAATATGGTGAATACAATTAAGTTCGCAATATGACCTAGTAGTTCATTCAAGATTTGGAAAGCCTTATAATTAACAATTTGTTGCGAATTGAGACGGCTCCAGGCAGCGTTGGTGGGATGTTGTGGAGTGTTTTTTTCTTCCCCGGATTGTAAGTTATTGTTTGACAATATAATGTGTGAGAGAGAGACCTGTGCTGACGCCGCTTGCGTTAAGTAAGGGAGAGTTACACAAGTGGATATTATCGAGGTGTCTTGCTACGGTTTCACATCTGTTAATTAAATTATTTATCAGGGTCGGGTGTAGTCTTGGCTAGGGTCGGGTGTAGTCTTGGCCAGGGTCGGGTGTAGTCTTGGCTAGGGTCGGGTGTAGTCTTGGCCAGGGTCGGGTGTAGCCTTGGCTAAGGTCGGGTGTAGTCTTGGCCAGGGTCGGGTGTAGTCTTGGCCAGGGTCGGGTGTAGTCTTGACCCAAAGTCGGGTGTAGCCTTGGCCAGGGTCGGGTGTAGCCTTGGCCAGGGTCGGGTGTAGTCTTGACCCAGGGTCGGGTGTAGCCTTGGCCAGGGTCGGGTGTAGCCTTGGCTAGGGTCGGGTGTAGTCTTGGCTAGGGTCGGGTGTAGTCTTGGCTAGGATCGGGTGTAGCCTTGGCCAGGGTCGGGTGTAGCCTTGGCCAGGGTCGGGTGTAGTCTTGACCCAGGGTCGGGTGTAGCCTTGGCCAGGGTCGGGTGTAGTCTTGGCTAGGGTCGGGTGTAGTCTTGACCCAGGGTCGGGTGTAGCCTTGGCCAGGGTCGGGTGTAGCCTTGGCCAGGGTCGGGTGTAGTCTTGGCCAGGGTCGGGTGTAGTCGTGACCATATAGTCCTAAGAGTATCTGAGCCATCCACTGTCTTCCGTCTCATTGTGACATTAGGAAGGGTATTAAGCCTGTCTGTACAGAGGAACTGTCTTCGACAGACCGCTCGAGATCTCACCTAGCTATAAGTAAAGCCTGGGGCACACCTGGAGCCTTTGGCATATCTGCAGCCTAGGGCATACCTGGAGCCAGGGGCCCACCTGGAGTCTAGGGCATACCTGGAGTCTAGGGCCTCCCCTGGAGCCTAGGGCCTCCCCTGGAGCCTAGGGCCTCCCCTGGAGCCTAGGGCCTCCCCTGGAGCCTAGGGCCTCCCCTGGAGCCTAGGCCATAAGTGGAGTCGAGCCATAACAGGATGCTGGCTTGCCAAGTATCGAATATCCCGGGGCGGAGCAGAGGGCCGTGGCTGGCACAGAGATAACGCCTGGGAGGATGAGCTAAGCAACCTCTCAGGGGCGGGACCTGCAAGACGGAGCAGGAGGACCAAGAGGGCTCCAGAGGCATTAGCATAACCTGATTCATCTCTTAGGGGAGGTTGTTGGGCCCCTAGGCTCCTAGGGGCGCCAAGGGGCGGGAGGGCGGATTAGGAAGGATCTGTGGGCGAACACAAATGGTTGTATTATCATCATCTTGGGGTAAGATAAGGGATATGGATGGTCAGTTGGCGATGTATCTTAATATTTTGTGATTTTTTTGTTTAAAGTATGAAGTAATATTATGGGTGTTGAGAGGGACTGTAGAGGTAAGGTTATCATATCGACTAGACTCACGAGATTGTCTTTATCGGAGCAGCTTTTGGAGTCTAAGAGGTTTTTTTCTGTTTCTGTTCACTAGTCAGGTGCTAGGAACATTCTGTTTCTGTTCACTAGTCAGGTGCTAGGAACATTCTGTTTCTGTTCACTAGTCAGGTGCTAGGAACAGTCTGTGTCTGTTCACTAGTCAGGTGTTAGGAACAGTCTGTGTCTGTTCACTAGTCAGGTGCTAGGAACAGTCTGTGTCTGTTCACTAGTCAGGTGCTAGGAACAGTCTGTGTCTGTTCACTAGTCAGGTGTTAGGAACAGTCTGTGTCTGTTCACTAGTCAGGTGCTAGGAACATTCTGTTTCTGTTCACTAGTCAGGTGCTAGGAACAGTCTGTGTCTGTTCACTAGTTAGGTGCTAGGAACAGTCTGTGTCTGTTCACTAGTCAGGCGCTAGGAACAGTCTGTGTCTGTTCACTAGTCAGGTGCTAGGAACATTCTGTTTCTGTTCACTAGTCAGGTGCTAGGAACAGTCTGTGTCTGTTCACTAGTTAGGTGCTAGGAACAGTCTGTGTCTGTTCACTAGTCAGGTGCTAGGAACAGTCTGTGTCTGTTCACTAGTCAGGTGTTAGGAACAGTCTGTGTCTGTTCACTAGTCAGGTGCTAGGAACAGTCTGTGTCTGTTCACTAGTTAGGTGCTAGGAACAGTCTGTGTCTGTTCACTAGTCAGGTGCTAGGAACAGTCTGTTTCTGTTCACTAGTCGGGCGCTAGGAACGGTCTGTTTCTGTTCACAAGTCAGGCGCTAGAAATGGGCCGTTCATGTGCTTCAGGGAGAGTACGGTAATGTTAGAGTTGTTGCCCCTAACTGCCTCCCCACTTAGGTGTAAGATGGACAAAACCACCACCTGTGTTACAGCCGTCAGCCACTACCATCAGGGCATCGGCAATTACCACAGCTGCAGTAACTCCCCCTCCCTCTACCCTCTCTTCCCCTTCAGCATCTGTAGTCACCACCATTCACAGCTGCCGAAGTTACCACTTGATTGGCTAAAACACCTGCAGTCACCACCCCTCGCAACACCTGCCCCTCGTCGTCTGGCAGAGATAACGCCTGGGAAGGTTTACCTAAGAGTGACTATATCACACCAGCTAGCGTCCCCTCCAAGGACACTCTCGCTGGCCACCTCGTCCAGTTCCCTCGGTAGCTAATGATTAGTAAGATTCCTTAACTAATATAACAGGGAGGGTACATCCCGTCCCCCTTCCAGGATCCGGTGCTGACGTAACCCCACGTAGCCTGGCGGGGTAGGAGCCGGGGGTGGCAGCCAGTCCCCCGGGCGGAGGTTAATTGTGCATTGACCAGACCGTCCTCTCGATATATTCCTCGCTGTGGGCGATGCTGGGGTGTTGTGAGCGTGGGTTGTGTAGTGTGTACTCACATAGTTGTGCTCGCCTAGTTGTGCTTGCGGGGGTTGAGCTTTGGCTCTTTGGTCCGTCAAACTCGACCGTCAATCTACTGGTGTACAGATTCTTGAGCTTCTCGAACTCTATCAACATTTGAAACTGTGTATGGAGTCAGCCTCCACCACATCACTTCCTAGTGCATTCCATTTACTAACAACTCTGACCCTGAAAAAGTTCTGTCAGATGTCTCTGTTGCTCATGTGGCTCAGGTCATTTGGGTACTCAGTTTCCACCTGTGTTCCTTTTGTGCGTGTACCAGCCGTGTTAAATAATGCATCCCTGTCTACCCTGTCAATTCCTCTGATAATTTTGTATGTGGTGATCATGTCTCCCCGAGCTCTTCTGTCGTCCAGCGACGTGAGGTGCATTTCCCGCAGCCTTTCCTCGTAACTCATGCCTCTTAGTTCTGGGACTAACTTAGTGGCATACCTCTGAACCTTTTCCAGCTTCGTCTTGTGCTTGACAAGGTACGGGCTCCATGCTGGGGCCGCATACTCCAGGATTGGTCTTACATATGTGGTGTACAAGGTTCTGAAGGATTCCTTACACAGGTTCCTGAAGGCAGTTCTGTGTGTGTGTGTGTGCTTACCTCACACCGTGCTCCTCACAGGGCGGGCCTACACCGTGCTCCTCACAGGGCGGGCCTCACACCGTGCTCCTCACAGGGCGGGCCTCACACCGTGCTCCTCACAGGGCGGGCCTCACACCGTGCTCCTCACAGGGCTTACTTAACGCTGTGCTTGCCTATCAGTGACTACGAGTAAGCGAGGTCTGGCTCTCTATGCCTCGCCTTCCTGTGTTATTGTAAATGTCGCGAATTAATTTAACTATTCTAGCGTTGGAATTCTTTACATCATCTTGCGTTAGAGTTGTGGAAGAAGATGGCTTCCACAACTAATTTTATTGCATTTGCTTAATTACCGGTGAGTACCTTCCATTAATTACCTAACAGTGACTAACTGTGCTTACCTAATAGTGACTACAAGGGAGTGGTCTAACTCTATACCCAGCGTGATAACCTCATTATATTTTATTCTGAGGTTAGAGTTCGTTGTCGTATCTGGAGAGAAAGTTGTGGATAAAGTTGGTTTTCAAGATTTCTTGAAGTTCATTATTCTTGACCAGTGGTTACCTAAGATATAGCCCTGTCGGCCAGTAAACTAGCTTTTACTCTTCATAATAAAGCGTCTATTGCAGCTTTATTCGTAGTTTTCCGTGATTTTTGTCCATATTTTTTGTTTTAACTGGTTGGCGAAGAAGAGAATGACATCTGGCTCTTACTGGGTAAGAATAGCTTGAGCTACCTCATCCCTTTGTGTGTATTTTGCCTCAATAAACTTATTTCATTTCAACATGTGGCTCTTGTTGCAGGTTGAGTGCTTACTTACAGGTCATATTATGCTTTACCTTACTAATTTTCTCCTTACTAGTTTTTCTTCACTAGTCTTGAAATTGTGGATTGTGTTTGTCTGTACCACCTCGTCGTTCAGACCAATCTACGTGATCAACAACAAAATAAATATACATTTCTTTGTGTATTTATGGTCCCCCCCCCCATACAGCCCCTTGTTACCACTTAGGAAAACACATAATTGGCTAGTGATTATTTTACTTTATATTGATTTAAATACCATAAGTTTCTTTCACTTTCCAATTCTCGTTAAAATATCAGTTTGGCAGTGTTTACATATTTCTTGGTAAGCCTTATGAAAGTAAAAAAAAATTTATATACAGACAGAAAATTAAAATTTATGTAAATAACATTGCTAAGCGCTAATAGCGTTAATCGGAGAACGGGAAAAAACAAACAATAAAAAAAAATCGAAATGAGGCGAGGGGGGGGGGGGGGAAAGTGATATATTTTATAAATACTTGTTTCGTTCTTGAATCAAATATAACAAAATATCAAAAAGGATTAACTCTAGAGTGAGCACAGTAGTGCTTCGTGTTCATTTGTAAAGTTCAACTCGAGTGCTGCGAGCATTTAATCCCCTTGACTCCTACGTTCAGCTGGTGTGTGCTTTATTTATTAAAAATAATACTAGCAACGTGACTGTGTGTGTGTTGTGTTTGTGTGTGTGTGTGTGTTGTGTTTGTGTGTGTGTGTGTGTGTGTGTGTGTGTTGTGTGTGTGTGTGTGTGTGTGTGTTGTGTTTGTGTGTGTGTGTGTGTGTGTGTGTGTGTGTTGTGTTTGTGTGTGTGTGTGTGTGTGTGTGTGTGTGTGTGTGTGTGTGTGTGTGTGTGTGTGTGTGTGTGTGTGTGTGTGTGTGTGTGTGTGTGTGTGTGTGTTGTGTGTGTGTGTGTGTGTGTGTGTGTTGTGTTTGTGTGTGTGTGTGTGTGTGTGTGTGTGTTGTGTGTGTGTGTGTGTGTGTTGTGTTTGTGTGTGTGTGTGTGTGTGTGTGTGTGTGTGTGTGTGTGTGTGTGTGTGTGTGTTGTGTTTGTGTGTGTGTGTGTGTGTTGTGTTTGTGTGTGTGTGTGTGTGTGTGTGTGTGTGTGTGTGTGTGTGTGTGTGTGTGTGTGTGTGTGTGTGTTTGTGTGTAGGTGTGTGTGTGTGTGTGTGTGTGTGTGTGTGTGTGTGTGTGTGTGTGTGTGTGTGTGTGTGTGTGTGTGTGTGTGTGTGTGTGTGTGTGTACTCATTGTCACAGTACTCTGATGTCGTGCCATCTTTCACCATCTTTTTCCGTGTAATATGAACTGTTGCACATTTGCGCGCACACACACACACACACACACACACACACACACACACACACACACACACACACACACACACACACACACACACGCGCGCGCGCGCGCGCAGAAGTGCAAGGAGGCAGCAGACAAGTTTATCCCAGTTCAAAAGGAAACAAATTAAATGCAGATGAGAAACCCATTGTTTAATCAGAGATGTAAGCGAGCAAAGCAACTAAGTAAAAGGGAGTGGAGAAACTATAGAAATAACAGGAAATAACACTTGAGAGCAGAGAAAGTTACCAGTGTGCCAGGAATGAATACGTCAGGGTGAGAAGCGAGGCAGAAGGGCAATACGAAAACTAAATAGCAAGTCCCAGAACTAAGAGGCATGAGTTACGAGGAAAGGCTGCGTGAAATGCACCTCACGACACTGGAAGACAGAAGAGTAAGGCGAGACATGATCACTACCAACAAAATTCTCAGAGGAATTGACAGGGTAGATAAAGATAAACTGTTTAACACGGGTGGTACATGAACAAGGGGACACAGGTGGAACTAAGTACCCAAATGAGCCACAGGGACGTTAGAAAGAACTTTTTCAGTGTCAGAGTACTTAACAGATGCAATGTATTAGGAAGCGATGTGGTGGAGGCTGACTCCATACACAGTTTCAAAGGTAGATATGATAGCCCATTAGGCTCAGGAATCTGTACACCAGATGATTAGAGTTGTAAGGCGGGACCAAAGAGCCAGAGCTCAACCCCCGCAAGCACAACTAGTGGATACAACTAGGCGAATACATTAATTATTTGCTAGGTTAAACTAACTTGATTATATCCCACGTGTTGTGCCCCAGGAAGTTGTAACATTCATTTCTGAAGTTTAGTCATAATAAATGAAATGTTTCCCATACATCCTGCTACTTCGATTTGCTGAACTAAGGAAGAGATTTTTGACGATTAATGGCCTGATTTCGAGTAGTATTGTGAGGCCAGACACTAACCCTTGAGGTATGAGAAGGTATCTATAATACAACGATAGTTTGTATATACGTAACAAATTAAAAGATCGTCTTGGATGTATTTGATTAAATATAGATATTATGGAAGTGCTTACCCAGCTCTTCCACCCGATCTGTATTTTTTGAGCAAATATACAAGCATTCATACATGCATACATACATACGAACGTATATTATTACCATTACGGCACATTGCCTAAAGAAAAAATGGGGAATTATTTATTTAAAAAGTTCAAAGTATAACAAAATATAATTTGTCACTTCAATATATCGTCTGCAGCGCCACACTATTTCTCAAAAATCAGGTGTTAAGTGCTCGCTCCTCGTGAATGGCCTTATTCGTTGCAACCCGTTCTCGCAAATTCGTAAAGTCAATATTGACTTATTAACTACGTGCATAGGTGATATACTAAACATAATAGATACCCTTAAAAAGATTCATAGAAAACACCAACCTTACCTAACCTTGTTAGTATCTTAAGATAAGCATCTTATTGCTTCGTAATTACAATTATTACTTAACCTATACCTATTATAGGTTAGGCAATAATTGTAATTACGAAGCAATAAGATGCTTATCTTAAAATACTAAATAGGTTAGGTAAGGTCGGTGTTTTCTATGAATCTTTTTAAGGGTATCTATTATGTTAAGTATGTCACCTATGCACATATTTAATAAGTCAATATTGACTTATTAAATTTGCGAGAACGGGTTGCATAATATACATAACTGCTTAACAAAGCGCTACCAGCAAGCCATGTTCCCTTGGCCTGTCTGGCGACTAAGATATGCTACGTCATCGCTATGCCTGATGTTCTTTCGAAAGATTATTGTTATTGTGTTCATAGTGGAACAGACGATTGTGTTCTCACATTCCATTACTGTTGAGACCCATGTGAGCTCGTTAGGGCTTTGGAGCATTAGACATTTACACCCTTAAAAGGTGAGAAAATTAGATCCTTCTCGGAACCTCCTAATTCTATGCTATTTTGAATCACTCACCAATTGTTCTTTAGACCTTTTGGTACAAAGAATGTAAATCCCCTCAACCAAAAAAGCTTTTCACCTATAAACCCTTCTGGTTGAAAACCGTTATACCGAGATTAACGTTATTTCCTATTGACAAAAATTCGTGGAACGAAAATTCCACTTTCTGAAAGCGACAATTTATTTTTAGTAATTTTTGTTTACAAGAGAGCTTACGATATATATATTTTTTTTTTTTGGTAGGCGAGTTTGTAAAGTCTGAATGCGATAGTTACTGAGTTTTTGTTTCAAACTTGTCAGAAATGCAGATTAGTTCTGTCGGGAGCCAGGGGCGACGTAGCTTGGATGAGTTGTCTGCACTGGACTCGTGTAGTTCTCCTCACCTAATTGTATCTTCTGAGAGAAGAGATACGGCTCCTGGGTCTCGCCCTTCAACCCTTACTCAACATTGGTGTATTGGTTTCACAAGAAACTAGGTTGCCATATCTACATTTAAAACTACTTATGGAGGTTTGTTCTGCCACTTCACTTCCTCTCTATTTATACACTATGGCGCGAGTACGACCAGTCTACTCACAGATGTGTGGATATGTGCGCTCTAACTTTCACTTTGAGGAATACAAAATAAATTAAAGATCAACAATGCTATTTTTGTTGATCCGTTAAACCGGCAGGGAGCCGGTCGGCCGAGCGGACAGCACACTGGACTTGTGATCCTGTGGTCCTGGGTTCGATCCCAGGCGCCGGCGAGAAACAATGGGCAGAGTTTCTTTCACCCTATGTCCCTGTTACCTAGCAGTAAAATAGGTACCTGGGTGTTAGTCAGCTGTCACGGGCTGCTTCCTGGGGGTGGAGGCCTGGTCGAGGACCGGGCCGCGGGGACACTAAAGCCCCGAAATCATCTCAAGATAACCTCAAGATAACGTCACTGATAATTATTATAATCTAGAAAGTTCAATATCTGATTCTTGGATGAATTCCCTCTCGGCGATAACTAGGAATCTTTCCTGGAGGACTCCAGGAAAATTCCTGAGCAATTAATCTCGGACTCATCCTTGGATATCGTCAGATTTGCTTTTGATTGTAAATACTTCAGTCATTCAAGTGTTTTGAGGAAAACCTCATAATGCACTAGGTGGGAATTTCTTTAGTTTCTTAGTGAAGTAGCCAAAATTTGCTTTCTGAAGGTAATGCTGCACATGACTGTACAGTTGCCGCCCAGTTGGGAGGGTGTGGAGCGGGACTAGTAACTGTGTGACTGACTCACACAAATATTTTCTGACTATATATATATATATATATATATATATATATATATATATATATATATATATATATATATATATATATATATATATATATATATATATAGTCAGAAACGTACTGATTAGCTAAACGTACAATGAGGTTTCAGCTCCTGAACCCATTATGTGCCTCTGTAACCTTTCCACCAACCCGTTCTCGCACTTGCTTATAGTCACTATCTTGCTTATGAATAAGTACATATGTGACATAGTAATTTATTGTGAATATTTTAGTTTACCTTGAAATGCTGAATAGAAAACCACAACCTAACCTAATCTTCTTAGTATGTTAAGATATTACAATTAGTACTGAACCTATACCTATAATCATATTACAGTTTTATAAAAATAATAAAACAAAATTAAATTATTTAAATAAATTGTAAAGTAACTCATGATATTGTCAAATTTTGTATAAAATCTCTATTTAATAAAACTGAGAGGAAAAGTTAGTGCCTTGAAAAAAAAATGGCTTGGAATATGTCACATATGTACTTATTTATAAGCGAAATAGGGACTATAAGCAATAAGTCATATATGCTCTGTCTTGTGCGAGAGCGGGTTGTTCCACCACCGCCCACGGGGCTGGTATGGGGGTGCATAAAAAATAAATTAAATGAATGAAGTTTCACATAGACCCAAAATACATAACCCTTCATATTGTCTAGGTTAGCTGTACACTTGAACCGAAACTTTTGAATCACATAGCTTGCTCTTAACACACTGTGTAACAGTTCATATAGTCTAGGACAGAGAATAAATGACTAGGTACATAAACAGAACCTCTGGACACAGGTATGCGAAAATATACTTGTATCAGCGGGGCGCTTAATATACTTTTATATCTTTAAATATACCCTTAAACGGTCCATTAATCCACACAATAGCTTTAGCTCAACTGATACAAATTAACTCACAGATAAAAATTTTATAAATTTGTTGTAGGCTGTAAAATAAACAACACTTTCATTAACATTTGATCCAAATGTTTTTAATTTGCTTGTTATTATAGTGTCGGATCCCACTAAAGTGCCTTGCGAACTTTTGCTCCATGAAGCTGGCTTAGGACACGACCTCTCGTAGTTGTTAATTATAGTTTAGTTCAATTATGAATGCAGACACGCTCAAGCTGTGTCTGCTCAGGCTCAGGCTCAATGTCTCTCCGTTACTGTGCTCCTCTTAACGGTCATGAATGATTGCTTACGAACCTCAAACTACAAATTTAATGTTTACTATCAATATTTTTTCCTACACACTTCCAAATTCACACTACTATACCATCAGTCTAAGAAGGAATATTGTTTGCCTGAACTGTTATTATAGATATATATATTTATACTTTAATTTCATTAAAAAAGGTATATTCGATAAATTTAACATTTATTTATGAAAGTTCAAATATAATTTATCAATACTGATATGCCCCGCAAACACTCATTCGTCATTCAACTTGCTTGGGTCATATATTTCACAGGCAGGATAAAGAGGTTGTATTTTGTCCTCACGAGGCCATCAACTAGGACCACGCAGCAGCAAATCGAAGTCCGGTAAAGAAAGTCAACATGACGAGTGTGTCCGGACAATAGCGTGTGTGAGGGGTTCTGTTGTTGTTCTTCTTGTGCTAACTCCATTGTATTGGGTTTCTCGCGTTCTTTTACCTGTGTGTGTGTGTGTGTGTGTGTGTGTGTGTGTGTGTGTGTGTGTGTGTGTGTGTGTGTGTGTGTGTGTGTGTGTGTGTGTGTGTGTGTGTCTAAGCTTACATAATACATGTAAATTACTACTCAAAAGCTTCTCACACACCACCTCAAAAGCTGCTTGGGCACGCTCCTTACAGGTGCCCAAGATACCACAAGCATTTCCATTATAGATCGCAACACTTAGTCGCGGGAATAGAATACCTGGCAGCTCTTGGATCTCTGGTTTGCTTAAAAGAGCTTCTTCCCAGGTTCCTATAGGAACTTAATGTGCATATTTGCTCCAGAAGCCATGAGTCTGTCTATAGGCATGTACCTGTAACAGTGTCCAACAGGCACTTATACTCTATTTTCTGGGTCAACGTGAAAGTGGCAAAATCATCACCTTCAGATACACTGTACTTACACTTAGATACACTTTAGACGAACATTAGCCAATGTAGATGCAAACATGTAATCCCACATAATCAGCTGACCATCTCTCGAATTGGTTAAAGGATTTACTCTATCAGAACGCCTTTGACTGCCGTCTGGCCTGAACATTTAAGGTTCGCTTTGTGCTGGACACTTGGCTGCAGCTGAACTTCTCTTAATGATGACATTAACTGCTTCGTGCCTGACAGTCATTTCCTCTGACTTAGGACAGATGAAACCATGGTAACAGTACTAGTCAGCCGCAGATACACCTATTTTCGTGGAAAATTGTGGCTGCAAAATGAAAGGCAGGACGAATGCCTCAGTTCCAATGGTCGAGGTGAAAATGAAACGTTTTCGAACAGCTAATATGAATTCCATTCTAGTTTCGTGACTTGATTTTTTATATGTACTTAAGTAACTGTGTCGGTTTAAGTCGTATTAAAGTAACTGAGGCAGGAAGGCTTTCTCAGGAGTCATCCTTCATCGTCCTCAGGATAAAGTAAGTGGTGACGTTATAGGCAGTAAGTGAGCAAGATGAGAGGGTGACTAGTGCCTTCACTCCCACCCTCTTGATGTCTGTCTGTCTGTCCCTCAGACTGTCTTAAGTCTCTCTCAATTCCCATCCTTCACTCCTCACCAATATCCCTCCTTCCCTTACTCCATTCCTCCTCCGTGTTACCCCTTCTGCCCCTTCACTTCTCCGGCTCCTTCCTCCATTATCCCCCCCCCCAACCCTCCAGCTGCACCTTAAGCTAGTCATTATAGCGGAACCAAACACCGGGGCCTGAAGCCTGTTTAGGGGACTCTCTCATACAACTTTTATATTTTAAAATCGGCTATTATTATTTTTGTATTTTGTACATTTTCTTGAGTCTGTTTAATTCTGTATATTCAAATTTTATTTTTATTTAATTTTTCATACTTTATTGTGTTATATTGGCATCATTAAATTTTTTGTGTTCATATATTCAATTAGCAATAAAAATTCATTTAATGGCATCATTGCAAACAAAATAAACATATATATAAAACAGAGAAAAGAGAGAGTGAAGGATTCAGAGAGGGAGATGGAGTGGAAGAGGGGGAGGGCGGGAGAGGAAGGGAGAGGGGTGGGAGGGAGAGAGGTGGGAGGGAGAGAGGTGGGAGGGAGAGAGGTGGGAGGGGGCAGGAAGAGAAGGGTGCATTAAGGGTCCCCAAGAACAATAAAGCCAAGAGACTTATGACAAACTTTATTCATCAATGACGTTAGAGCAGAACAACAGCGTTTGATGAAGTACTTGTGACACGGACACGGTCACTGTGACCGACACGTACACAGTCACAGTGACGGACACGTACACGGTCACAGTGACCGACACGTACACAGTCACAGTGACCGACACGTACACAGTCACAGTGACCGACACGCACACAGTCACAGTGACCGACACGTACACAGTCATAGTGACAGACACGTACACAGTCATAGTGACAGACACGGACACAGTCACAGTGACCGACACGTACACAGTCACAGTGACAGACACGTACACAGTCACAGTGACCGACACGTACACACAGTCACAGTGAGGGACACGGACACAAGCTCACAGTGACCAATGGAGTCGTCCCTGCTTGCAGAGCACAGGCAGACAGACGAAAGCACCCAAGGTCTCGTGCAGGTTACATAGTTTCTCAATCCTGCATCTCAAAAACCAAAGTAATTATGTCTTTAGAATAATGCAACACTTAGATAAATACACGCATGAAGCTGAAACAGATAGGCTAGAGGCGTGCGTACAGACTGACAATGCGCTCGTTCAAAACTACTATGTGCTACGTAGCTCAGAATGAATACAAGAGGGGCACACTGTTCAGGATTCGAGATCATGACCACGATACACACACACACACACACACACACACACACACACACACACACACACACACACACACACACACACACACACACACACACACACACACACACACACACACACACACACACACACACACCCATACCCATACCCATACACACACGTTATCACACAGGGTATCCTCCTCCCCTTCACACACACACACACACACACACACACACACACACACACACACACACCACACACACACACACACACACACACACACACACACACACACACACACACACACACACACACACACACACACACACATACACACACACACACACACACACACTAAGGCTGAAACACACCTTAAAGACACAAACAAGATAGTACCATAGCCACAGACAAGGGACAAAGAACTAGACAGACACAGACAGACAGGCTCATCCCCAGCTTGGAGGAACATAAGCTGTGCGTCAACAGCAGCCAACCTCGCGTTGATGAGGAAAAATCTTGTCTCCATCATGTTATGAAATCAGGAACGTAAATAGAGTTTCTGACAGTCGTTTAGGAGTCGAGATTAAAGACTGACATTTTTAAGAATCAAATGATTTACGGCAGGATATTATAATTATTTGTTTAACCAGTTGAAAACCTTCAAATGATGTTGATGCATATGTGTTAGTCTCTTTTAATGAACTAAAAAAAAGGGAGGGGGGAGAGAGAGAGAAAGAGAGAGAGAGAGAGAGAGAAAGAGAGAGAGAGAGAGAGAGAGAGAGAGAGAAAGAGAGAGAGAGAGAGAGAGAGAGAGAGAGAGAGAGAGAGAGAGAGAGAGAGAGAGAGAGAGAGAGAGAGAGAGAGAGAGAGAGAGAGAGAGAGAGAGGAAAGAGGCAGAGGACGGAGAAAGTGGGAGAAGAAACCAAAGAGAGAACTTAGAAAAATATTTGTGTAGATAGAGGAAAAGAATAAATATGTTAAGAATTAATGAAAATATATAATTATCTCTGAGGCCGATGAAGAATCTCAAAAATTATGTAAATTTAATTTGCAAACTGATGTTTAGGGAAGAAAGCAAAGGAGCTCTCCGTAAAAGATAGCAGCAAACCAGAGAAAAACTTTACATGCGCTTAGTTCTTTATAAGAGTGTAACTCTCAACATATAATAGACGACGTAATTAGCAAAGCTAATTACCATTTTAGATTTGCCATTTAGATATCACATGAGATGGACTTTAAATATAAAACAAACATTAGCTTTGCAAGGAAGTAATCATAAGGGGAAAGCTCTAAGCCAGTATGACTGTACAGTATAGCACTTGAAAAGGATAGGATGACCAGCAGCAGCAATATGGAGGACAGAGTGAAGTACCGATGAACAAATACTGCGACCTTTGGGGATTGAACGCAGACCCTGCAAGAATTATGGCTTAGTTGATAGGAGCGATGATCAAGTGCCTATAGCTTAAGACAGAGTAATTTCCGCATGATAAACCAAGCAGATAATTTACTTTACATTATTTTGTCAATAAAGTAAAAGCAGATAATAATGAATCACCGTTTTGAGTAAGCTACTTAACTATATAAAATTATGTAACAGGCAAATGAGTACACAAATAAATGAGTACTGGTACTCCCTCAAATACTTCCAATAAGCCATAAACAATAAGAGAACTCCAAAAGAAGAAACCTGATACTTCCTCAACTTAGGTTAGGTTAATGATAACTTAGATTACAATAAGAGAACTATTTAAGTAGAACACGCATACTACCTCAGGCCAAACAGCGAGAGAAGTACAGAAGTAGGACACTGTAACTGCTTCAGGACCAACCAGCAGCGCTAACACTCCGAACCTCCAGCAACACAATCAGTCATTAGTTTGCAACACCGCCGAGAAACCGACATTACTCGCAGAAAGCAAGAATAACTAGACGCTGCATCATTTGCAGCAGCAAGTTACAAGAGTGAAAAGATAAAACACACAGCAGCAAATAACAAGAGCAGCAACAAGGACCAGGAACATCGGGTACAATGTGCAGTACCACCGGCAACAGCTCAAGCAACCAACGGCAACAATAACAGCCGATAAAAGCAACAGCAGTTGTTTTAAACAAAAGAACCATAAGTTACGAACAACAGGTACGGCTACAAATCACCAAAAAATAGTTGCTACAATAAACAGCAGTAACAGCAACAAGCAACAGGAGCTACATGCAAGAGGAGCAGCAGGAGCCGCACGCAGTAAACTTCACCAGCGCCTGAAACAGCGAGAAACAGCAAGAGTGGTCCCCGGGAACAGCAAGCCATATAAGAAGGCGTGTTTAATACCAGGGGAATAAGTGGGCAGACAGGGATGCCTTCTCCCAGCAGCACTTCTGACTGTGACTCAGTTACCATCCCAGAACTATTCTCGCTAAGCCGCTTTCACTGTTCAAGCATAATTCTCCTGTACTTGGAAGTTCGAGTATTATGCAACACACTATACCCCGGGAACGTGAGACGCAGCTGGGGTATGAGCGGCTCAGAATGTGTGCAATAGTAATGTGGAAATCGCCAAAGCATAAACTCTATATGACGCCATTCCACTTCTCTCCCCTCCCCCCCTCAAGATATATGTTGCAGGCTTTGTTCACAGAAAGTAGATATATATGGCTTTCTCCAAGCACTTGTTGGGCACATGCGGCACTCTAAACTGTCGTGTTTTAGTTCGTAGGATTGTTTAATTCTGTTGCAGTTATGATGACAGCGTGTTAGGCTGAAATTTGTTTCAATTTTCGCTCTGAGTGGTTTATGTAATAGCCGCGTCAGGACTCCCAGTGGCGTTGTCTTGTATGAGGTTATTACACTGCACTCAGCCCTCCGTAACTTCACTCCCAACAAGGCCTTTAGTTCAGCATGTGTGTGCGTCTTGCGTCACTCCATATCCTTTACTCCGTCACACATCGTCGCCTTCTTCACATTCCGGTCCAAGAGCCCCACAACACTATTGTTAGATCAAGGCGTGTTTTGTTGTCAACACACAGAGTGAGAGAGAGAGAGAGGACCTTCGCACCTCTCACGTGTTAATTCCACGCGCCCGGTAAATACGAGCTCTCCTCAACTATTATATCTCTTACTGTCCTTGCATGTCTGCGTTTGCTATTATTCGCTTTATGCCTTTGAATATTCGACAGGTTTTAAGCAACCAACGTCGTCAAGGAATTACCGTGGATTTGTGCCATGTTCAAGCGCCTCTAACCATCCTGCGAGATGGAGACTTAGTATCACTGCTACCTTATTCACTCTTGTGTTGATGACATCCTCATAATGCACCCAGAGTCTGCCAGTGTAGACTATTTATCACATGCCTCTGTATGACTAACCATCCTGTGTGATAGGATTTTTTTTAGCACCACGTAGCTAGCTTTTTTGACCTACTGTACTCCCCTTCATATAGTCTAGAATAGCTGCACAAATGCAGATGTACCAAATGTGTTAATAAAAAATAAAGAAATAAAAAGACCTGTACCGTATCGGACACTTCGCGCTTCTATATGAGCGTACAGTGGTCTTCCTCTGTGTAACAATGTGGCCTTCAGGAGCAGTCTCCGGTTATCAATTACCTTGTCTTCCCTTCCTATTTTGAACAACGTTAATAGCTGCTCTGCCACTCTAGGTGAGTAAGCTGCTAAGACCTGGTTCTTACGGGCCCAGCTTACTTTTAGAAGCGTCTTTCAGGTTTTCTAATGATTTATATTCCAAATATAGCCCCCTGGTCCTATCTTAAGGACTTGTTCTCTCTCTCTCTCTCTCTCCCTTCCTCCCGCCTTCTCCTCTCTACCTTCTCTCGTTCTCTACTTTATCTTCTACACAGTTTATTTTGCTTTCGCTATCTATCTCGCTTCTTCTTTGGTTTCTCTTCTTAATATTTTGTTCATTTTTTCCCGATATCTTTCAGACTTTCTCTTCCCACTTACACGTTGTCTAACTTTCTCTCTTCCATCCCTTCGCTGTTGTGTTCCTCCTCTTCCATTGTAGCTATTTCCTTCACTGTCGGATATTCGGAGACGACCTCATAGTCCAGTCAAAGTTCCCTCGTGCAGGATGTTGACCGTTCCAGTCGTGACAAACCATCGTGACAGTCTGGTGCACTAAGTCTAAGAGAGCTTTTGAGCTATAGCTTTGCGACCCCATCATATTGATTGGGAGGGAGTAGGTCGTTTCATGAAAAACAAAAAATAAAGCATTTCTGGAGTCTTCAGCGCCGTTTTCTGCCTTCCTATCATTATCGAAAATGTTACTGTGATTTATATCAGTCTGCCCTTGTGTTGCGTGAAGCAAAAGAAAACAATTGGTGAACTTCAAACATTGACGAGACTTGTAGATAGAGCTAGAACACACAATACCTAAAGTCACTTATACGCGCAGCGTTTCGGACTTCTTTTAAGGACGTCTGCTTCCATTGGAGGAAAAGCAGCCAAGAACATTCATTTGTTAAAAAAAATTACCTTTGCCATTGTTGACACGTGCCAGCTGGCCACGTGTGTTTCTATGTACACCTGATTACCATTGACAGATATGAAGGGCTTTACGCCCTCGTTTCTGATTACTTCGATGTATTTTTCATCACACCACCAAACGAGGAGATACATTATTGGTCAGCGAACGATCATTTCTGGCAGTGAGCAATAATGTCATGTGGATGAGGTGGTTGTTAGCGATGACTAGAGTGGGACGTATCAGGAAGGGAATCTGAGACGCTAAACTTTCATAGCAATCAATCTCTGTGAATGTATTTATATGTACGTTCGTATATACATTCACGTGTTTGTGTGTGTATAGAGAGGCAATTACTATACATATATATATATATATATATATATATATATATATATATATATATATATATATATATATATATATATATATATATATATATATATATATATACACGTGAATATGTATCTTAACGTGTTTGTGTGGTTATGCTGGATTGAGTGTATATATGTACTAGCCGGAGAATCCGGCGGTGCCCGGGACAGTATGTCTCTCCCCATCCACCCCTTCCTTTCATTAAACCCTTCTTCTTTCCCCCTTTCCCAATCCTTTTCTATCGATCTCCCTCCTTCCACCTTCCCTCTTCTTTTTCCCTTCTTCCCCCTCTCCCCCCCCCCTCTGGCCTCAACCTGGGCTGAAAGACAATTTTGTTCGAGTACATAAAGATATACATGTCTTTCTGTTCTTCTTAGAACAGTATACACTAATAATTATATATATATATATATATATATATATATATATATATATATATATATATATATATATATATATATTTATATATATATATATATAAATATATACATATATATATATATTTATATATATATATATATATATATATATATATATATATATATATTTATATATATATATATAAATATATACATATATATATATATTTATATATATATATATATATATATATATATATATATATATATATATATATATATATATATATATATATATCTGATTTTATATCTACATTTGAGTGAGGTGGGAAGGGTGATGTGGCATTAACACAAGACAGAACAGGAGGGGATATTAATAGGGTATTAAAAGTATCAACACAAGACAGAACAGAAACAATGGGTATTGAATAGAAGTGTTTGTAGAAAGCCTATTGGTCCATATTTCTTGATGCTTCTATATTGGAGCGGAGTCTTGAGGTGGGTAGAATATAGTTGTGCAATAATTGGCTGTTGATTGCTGGTGTTGACTTCTTGATGTGTAGTGCCTCGCAAACGTCAAGCCGCCTGCTATCGCTGTATCTATCGATGATTTCTGTGTTGTTTACTAGGATTTCTCTGGCGATGGTTTGGTTATGGGAAGAGATTATATGTTCCTTAATGGAGCCCTGTTGCTTATGCATCGTTAAACGCCTAGAAAGAGATGTTGTTGTCTTGCCTATATATATATATATATATATATAATATGCAACGACGGTCGTAAAAACACTGATCCAAGTATGCGGAAAACCACATGTGAAAAATAAAGAATGCTTAACGCGTTTTCCTCTTAATTCGCCTTCATCAAAGCAAAATAGAATGAAGGATTACTGATTGCTGAAGGGCGTAAAGCCCTTCATATCTGTCAAAGGTAATTAGGTGTACATAGAAATACACACGTGGCCAGCTGGCACGTGTCAACAGTGACCCGGTGAAAGGCGAAGGTATCTTTTTAACAAATGAATGTTCTTGGTTGCTTTATTCATTTTGGTTGCCTTCATTCTACTTCGCTCTGATGAAGGCGAATTAAGCCGAAAACGCGTTAGGCATTCTCTATTTTTCACATGTGGTTTTTCTGCATATATATAATATGTATATATATGCACATACCTAAAATCCCATGGAAGAATGACGCCTCCTTAGCCTGAGATTTTAGGTTCCGACTTATACCGACTTAAGATATATCTTCATAGGCCCATTAACCAATGGTAAATGTTATATAATTATGGGAAAGCATAAACCCAATGTGGTTATATAGGGGCGGGAAGGGCTATGAGTATAAGAAGTAGATATGAGGATGGACTGAAGGAACGGTACCCCAACCACTTGGATCACTGAGGGATCGAACACCATCCCCTGCTGGAGACTTTTACCATCTGTAATATTTGCCAATAGTTAAGCAACATGTGCTTGTGTGTGTATAACTCAGCAGCTGGCAGGCAATACAGGATACAGCATTGAAACGCATTGCTAAGGCATCAGTTCAGCGAAATTGAGTTTTCATGCAAGATAATGTTTTGGGAATATCTGTTTTCCACAGGATGTTACATATCTTCATAGCATCTGATTCAGTCAATATTCTCACTCTGATTTATGATTTTTGTCTCCTTTAATCATATCTTGACAGAAATCACATATATTTTGAACATTAAGCTATTGTTAAATAATATTGATATTCATGTTAATGAATTAGTTTGCAATGTGTCTGCCAAAAACGAGTTAATTATTACTGTGGACGTATTCATATGTATAGGACATGTAAGTATTTTGGATTTATTAATCTCTTAAAAAGTGATACTTTTATTTTTAACTGGCTAGACTATGACGGTTGTTTTAAGCCCTCCTAACTGTATTTTGTTATATCCGGTTGGACTCATTAAAACAGCTAATTGGCCATTATTCAGTATTGTTAACAATAAGCCTCGCTCTCTGTTTGGTTCTTGTTACTCTTGTCTCCCTCTCCCCATGATCCTCCCCTCTCCCCTCTCCCTTCTCCCCTCTCCCCTCTCCCCTCTCCCTTCTCCCCTCTCCGTCACTCCTCTCTACACGCCCCTTCCCATTCCCTGCACCGAGCACCCCCAAATCCCTACGCCTCTTTCCCTCCCAGATACACGACCCCTTCTCATCCCCCCACCCACAAACCGGATCCCACACCCCCACACCCCCACACCTGGTATTGTTGACTAGACGCATGGCTGAGCGTGGAGGGCGCTTGCCCGGCGTGCCTGTGGACCAGACCAAAAAAAAAAAGCTAATGCTGTATCGGAGAAAATATTACATTTTCAGTTTTGCACCGGATGGTTTGGGTGACTTACTTGGCTCTTGATCAGCCAGGTGTGTTCAGGTTTACATGTACTCTCGACGTGGCTTTACCTGCAGATCCCGTTAACAACTCTCTCGACATAAAAAACACAGTCACGTATATCTTTACTTACGGGCTATTCATGGCCGTGCAACCTCTTGGGTGGCTTAATCTTTATCAATCTATATCTTTACCACATCTAGCTTGGGATGTTTTACGAGGCTCACCTTAGCCCGGGCTACATGGACACTCCGTTCTGAGTAGCTAAATCTAAAACAACAACAGCTTGGACTGTCTGTCTGTCTGTCTCTCGAGAAATGCTTAACCACGCAGTGCGAATTAACATATTCCCACTGACATCTTTACATCTCGACGAAGAATATAGAACAATGAACGACACAGTTACGTTGGGGTATATGTTAATGCCCCAGAACAGCGGGATGAGTTGACCAGACCACACACTAGAAGGTGAAGGGACGTTTCGGTCCGTCCTGGACCATTCTCAAGCCGATTGAGAATGGTCCATGTCACAATCGACTTGAGAATATTCCAGGACGGACCGAAACGTCGTCGTCCCTTCACCTTCTAGTGTGTGGTCTGGTCAACTTACTTTAGCCACGTTATTGTGACTCATCGCCAGCAGCGGGATGAGATCACAGTGGATCAAGAATCCCAAATCCGTGATGAAGCATGATACAGACAGGCGTGATCTCTTGTGATGGAACACGTGATGGAGTTGGCTCGTCAGCACATCTTCCCGACACACTGCACGTTAACACGGCAACAAGTTTCATAAACAACAAATTTATATAGTGCGGAAAGAACCAATTAGGGTGATTTACGATGGTAAACAGCAAGGACCAAAAAAAAAACTATAAATTACGATGAATATCACTGATGCTTTACTGACCGAGGTGTTAGAACGAGGTCGTTAGAACGACCTCATTAGAACGTTAACGAGTGTCAAAACGTTAACGAGTGTTAGAACGCGAGTCAGTGTTAGAACTGACTGGTTGTTACAACATGGTTCTAACAGTACATCCAAAAGTTTTTAGCTGGAAAACTATGAAAATCTCATATTTTTTCTCTCAAAGTGAATAGTCGAAGATTCCCATTTATATTTGAGAGTTTTTACGGGCGATACTTTATAGCCGGTACGTCTTCTCTCCAACTGTAGGGGCCTGACAGCTGAGTGGACAGCGCTCGGGATTCCTAGTCCTGAGGTTCCGGGTTCGATCCATGGTGGAGGTAGGAAACAAATGGGCAGAATTTCTTTCACCTTGATGCCCCTGTTACCTAGCAGTGTATAGGTAACTGGGAATTAGACAGCTGCTACGGGCTGCTTCCTGGGGGGGGGGGTGTAACAAAATGGACGCCTGGTCAAGGACCGGGCCGCGGGGACTTTAAGCCCCGAAATCATCCCAAGATAACCTCAAGACGATAACTTGGTGTTATCTGTTTTTACCGACACATGGGCGTATAAGGACACCGCCCTAGCATGAATTTCGTGGAATTTTGTCGGAAATTGAGCACAGTTACCGTGCATATATTCAATTAAATCCATCAAGCTTCGTTCACTTGTATTCTTTGTGGTCAGTTTTGTATACATTGTGGTGTGATGGTGGGCGTAGTTTAGCGTGCGGGCTGGTCGTTGTTTAGCGTGCGGGCTGGTCGTTGTTTAGCGTGCGGGCTGGTCGTGGTTTAGCGTGCGGGCTGGTCGTGGTTTAGCGTGCGGGCTGGTCGTGGTTTAGCGTGCGGGCTGGTCGTTGTTTAGCGTGCGGGCTGGTCGTTGTTTAGCGTGTGGGCTGGTCGTGGTTTAGCGTGCGGGCTGGTCGTTGTTTAGCGTGTGGGCTGGTCGTTGTTTAGCGTGTGGGCTGGTCGTTGTTTAGCGTGTGGGCTGGTCGTTGTTTAGCGTACGGACAGGTCGTTGTTTTAGCGTGCGGACAGGTCGTAGTTTAGCGTGCGGACTGGTCGTGGTTTAGCGTGCGGACCGGTCGTAGTTTAGCGTGCGGACTGGTCGTATTGTATTGACTCAATGTCGTTAATAATAAACCCTCCCAACTTACACTACAGGAAGCAGACGCAAGGGACCCGTGTCTGACAAGACGAAAATATGTTTATCAAGAGAAGGAACAAAGCCAGTTCGGCAAAATAAGACACAGAAGGTATACGAGAACATTAGAACAGGCCAATTAGGGTGCACCACAACAGACCTGTTGATCCATAAACGGTTCCCGTTTATACTCTCCCCTTCTCACCTGGGTGCGGGTTTTTGTCTAAATAATGCTAGCTGGCAACCCATTCCACTCATTAAATAACCCCATTTCCAAATCATTATTTCCCTATTTTCCTCGTAGAACTGAAATTCCCCAGCTTGTATTTATTGTTTGTGCTGACCTGTTCAAACCGTTTCAGAAACCTGTTTATATTCTTGTTTACGGCTCTTATCCACTTGTTTACACCTCCTAATCCACTTGTTTACACCCTAACTCACTTGTTTTCTCCCTAATCCACTTTTGAGTGGTTGGCCACGATTCCTTCCCCCACCCCCATCCCGCCAAACACACACCGAAACTACGACGTTGCTACAACGTTCGAACAAGTTTTAACACCTACCCAGTTATAACAACCAATATAGCAAGTTGTAACAACGTTCGAATACGTCATAAACACGTCAAGCCAAGATGTAAGAACTTTATTACAAGTTGTAACAAGCAGAAAATAGCGACAGTTACGGTTTGTGTTTCCAGGGATCCCATCCCATTTCCTTATCCTGGTTCCTTCCATTCGTAATATTCGTAATGACTTGGGGCTTTCTCCCGATATGTCTTTTCCCGGCGCCTGACGGCTGAGTGGACAGTGCTTCACATTTTTTTCACATTCGTAGTCCTGAGGCTCCGGGTTCGATCTCCGGTGGAGGCGGAGACAAATGGGCAAAATGTTTATTTCACCCTGATGCCCCTGTTACCTAGCAGTATATAGGTACCTGGGAGTTAGACAGGTGCTACGGCCAGCTTCCCTGGGGGAGAGGGGGGGGGGCTTAACAAAAAGGAGACCTGGTCGAGGATCGGGCCGCGGGGACGCAAAGTCCCGAAATCATCTCAAGATAACCTTAAGATAACCCTTCCCTAACCCACTTTTTTCCTCCCTAACCCACTTGTTTACGCCCCTGACCCCATTTTATAAGTCACTAACCCACTTCGTTACGCCTCTAAGCCACTTGAAACCCTCTTTTCATATCTCTGTGTCTTGCGTCCGTCTTAGAGTGTGCCAATTGAGGCACTTCAATTTGCGTCTGAATGAATGAGCAGTTCCCAGCCACGCGGACCTTGCCCAGCCCATTGACAGTGGCCGTGGCTGTACCCACCTAATGGTTGCACAGACTGTTTTTGTCGAATGTTTCTCATCACTGAAGAGAAACATATGATCTATAATTATATCACTGCCAGGAAACGGGAAATCTTGGCTCATAACTATTTAAGAGGGTTCATAAAACATACGCGCCCATTTACGAAACCTGTACATAAGAACATAAGAATAAAGGTAACTGCAGAAGGCCTATTGGCTCATACGAGGTAGCTCTTATTTATATCCACCCAATCCCACTCATGTACATGTCCAACACACGTTTGAAACAATCAAGGGACCCCACCAACACCACGTTACGCCGTAATTGGTTCCACAAATCTACAACCCTGTTACCGAACCAGTATTTACCCCAGGTCTTTCCTAAATCTAAACTTAACCAGTTTTTACCTATCGTTTCGTGTTCTGTCTTGTGTTGGTACTTTTAATAGCCTATTAATATCCCCTTTGGTATGTACATCTTTGTCTCAATCATTGCAGCTTAATTTGTATTTTATTAAATTTACGAATTTCGAAGTTACAAAGCCCAATGATAATATTGTTATAGATAACCTCGTCGCACTTCGGAATTCATAAACTGTCAAGTGTAAATTAAGCCTCCATGATTGAGGAAATATATTCAGATCTCGCAAGTGAAGACGTAAATACTTGATGAATACTCACCTGATGAAGTATTCATCAGGTCAGATGAATGAACTGCTACTAATACTACTGCTACTAAACTGACCAATGTCTCCAAAGACAATAAAAAAGGGGTCCTTGACTAATAATACACAATATAAAAATAGAATTTGACTTACAATTGATGAAGCTGAGACAAAGGGTGATCGTGTAATCCTGTGAGCGGAGAAATATCCCACCCGTATATTCCTACCCGAAAAATATCGCCACCCATAACACTGACAACATGTAAACACATGAACAAATCCAGAAGGGCCGGGACGAGGATTCGAACTTACATCCGAGATAATCTCAGACGCTGCCTGGTATTGTGATTTCTGTGTGTAATGTAAACAGATCTTCGTGTTTGATCAAGCAAGAACCCATTTTTCGTGATTGTGTGTGATCAAAAGGGTAACCCCTTTTAACGTTTGATAACTTGCCATGTTTAATCGGAGGATAGGCCAATTATTGCAAACATGATCGATCAGATGTTGTTGTTACAGATTCAGCTATTCGGAACAAGTTCCAAGTAGCATGGGCTATGGTGAGCCCGTAACTTACCTGGCACAGGAGCGGGGCAAGTAGCGCGGGCTATGGTGAGCCCGTAACTTACCTGGCACAGGAGCGGGGCAAGTAGCACGGACTATGGTGAGCCCGTAACTTACCTGGCACAGGAGCGGGGCAAGTAGCACGGACTAAGGTGAGCCCGTAACTTACCTGGCACAGGAGCGGGGCAAGTAGCACGGACTAAGGTGAGCCCGTAACTTACCTGGCACAGGAGCGGGGCAAGTAGCACGGACTAAGGTGAGCCCGTAACTTACCTGGCACAGGAGCGGGGCAAGTAGCACGGACTAAGGTGAGCCCATAATGGACTTACCTGGCACAAGAGCGATAGATCAGAGGAGACTCTCATATTTATAGGTGTGTTTGGTCAAGAGAGTTGTTCTCAGATACGATAAACAAACAGACAAACAAACAAACACTGATCGTCTGAGACAAGTATTGACAAATATTTAAGTCAGTAATTCCGAATGATTGATGGAGACGGGAGGAATGGAAAGGAAGAGAAAGAGGGAGATGGCAGAAGGGATGGAGAAAAGGATGGAATGAAGAAGAGAGTAAAGAAAAGTGGTAGCACTAAAGGAGACTTGAGAAAGCTATGGAGACACACAAAACCAGTTTTTAGATACAAGTTGATGAGTAGGGGTAGACGTAGACAAAAGAGATAACAGTTGATTGTCTATTCACCCATACCTCATCCTCCTCCTCTCCCCCTCCCCCCATCCCATCAATGCCCCCATCCCACCAATCCCATCAATACCCTCGTCCTCCATCCCAAACCACTACCGGCCAAATGGTCATGGACCAATAAATACCCAGTGCGTTTCATGCGTCATTAACCGTGCATAATGCGTATACAATTGTCTGTCATGTAGCTCAATGCCTCCCGCCATGCACAGTCAGTGACCACAGCTGGCAACGAGTGTTTTTCATTGTGAATTCAGAAGTTCATGGACCCGTAACTTGGTGAGAATGTTGCATTTTTTTACAGTAAAACCATTCTTCATTGTCTTCTGCTGTAAGTTTACAAAGCGGTACAGATGCGTGTAAGTCACAGCTACACGTATGTAACCTCTTTACATTGGAGAATATGAGATGGGTTACCTTGCGATAGGGAGGGGAGGTGACGAGTAAATGGAGGAATTGTAATGGGGAGGGTGAAGAAATAGGGGGGGGGGACTGAAAAATAGGAGAATGATGGGGGATAGAAGAGTAAAATATGGATGAGTGAAGGCGAAAGTTAGAAGATGGGGAAATCTTGGAATGGGGTATGAGGAAGCATAAAGATGGAAACTGATAGTCTGGTTCACCTTAATGGTGCTTCATTCTCTTATGTCAAGACTAAAAAAAAAATCCCCAGACGAGGAGCTCAGGAGGACAAAGGCAGTGTAAATATTGTCATTCTATTGATCACACAGACGAGTTGAAAGCTGCACCGGTTATTGTGTTACTGCTTTAAGCTCTCAAAGTGTATCGTTTTGTTAAGGGTTTTGACCCATACGAACGAGCAGATGTGCAGGCTGCTGAAGGCGCTGGAGGAGACCACATTGAATACTTCATACTCAAGTCTCCTCTACAAATGAGAGGTATCATCAGGCAATATCATCATGAAGGTTACTGAGGAAAGGAGGATAGTAGAACAAACCAGTGAATATATACGCTGGTACAATGTGGTTGCAGCTGGCAATCCCAATCATTATGGACGAAGAGGAGGACGAGGAGGGAGGGAATCAGTAATAGCGAGAATTCGTCTTGGATACAAATATCCATGGAAATTTATAATAGAAACAACAGTTGAGCAACGAAGTTGCAGAATCTGTGGTGAGAGTGACGGACACCGCCTTAATCACTTCCTGAGATAATGTGGACATCTAAGAGTCATTAGAAATATGTGTAGAATAATAAACCTCACATTAATTAAGTTAGGAAAACACTATTTGTCAAATATAGAAACTGTTCTTAAAAGATTTCCCCATTTTGTACCCGCAAGATAACGTACGATTTTAAGGAATGACGAATGTTAATCTTCTTGTTCGATAAGCTGTTCACTTGAGACAGTTAAGCAAATCCCAGCTGTCTGGGTATAAGTGACAGAATGAGCAACCCAGCGGGTTTTCTTCCTATTGGGGAGTGTTGTACATGCTGCTATGGCGGTGTATTCACTCACAGGATGAGTGGCGCTGCCCAATAAACTCGCCCCTCGGGGCAATTTTTTTTTTTTTTTACGATTAACTCTTCTCTCTGATGTCCTGGTTGAATGATCTCAGATCAGGAGTCGAGGCTAAAACATGAGAAAATTATCACCGTTCTTCGTATATACGCTTCTTTTTATGTAAACGATTTCTGACGCTGCCCGACCTCAACCCAACCCAACCTAACCATAATATGAGATGAAATTGTGCTTTAATATATGGTATGCACATGGTGTGACGTCACTATATGATGCCACAACTGTATTCCGGCTTAGGTTTCAGATTTTTCTACAGATTTGTCCAGTATATTGCTTTTCTCCAGTACGTATTTTCTTGTAGGCATTCAGAACACATTTCTTTACAAAGAGACAAAGGATATGATACAATATTGAAGCTGTACGATGGGCTCGAACCCCCGTCCCTGATATATCACGTTCTTGTAAGTTGACTATGCAAGGGATATATTTTTTTGTCAATGATTTCAAAATTTTGAGTTTTTGAAGAGAGGAGATTTATATCACGAGTGAATTATAATATAATTGTGAATTATAATATAATTGTAAGCCCCATTTTGGAGGCGAGCCTCGTCACGTCCTCCCGAGGAGGGCAAGAAGGCTGGACTCTCGCTAAATGGATGAGGTTAGAGAGACAAAGAAGTATACCGAGCTAGAAGGAAGAAAGTAATGAAAAGTTGAAGTTGGGCGGTGTGGAGCGGCGAGTTGATCTGTGGTTGATCTCCCAAACGAGAAACTGCAAGCGTGTGTTGTGTGTTGTTATTTATGGTAGTGATGGAGTGGACTTTATCTTAACGAGTTTGTAGGATCAGTGCTGGAATATCGAGCCGGAGGCCAGGAGCTAGAGACTAGTGGAGAGGAAGAAAGGGAATAGGTAATAACAATGGATAACGTATCATTAAGAACAAGAGTGAAGTAGACATGAAAAAAGGGTAAGTGTACAAGGGTATAGAAAGATATATAGAGAATGGGAAGGTAAGACTAATTGTTGGAGGGAGGGTCGTAGGCAAGAAGGTAGATAATGCAGGGATGGGTAAAGGGGAAGGGGAGGAGAAGGAAGAACTGCCAACCACTACCCACACCACATGTCAACCCACCCCTCTCAGCCCACCCTTCATCACACAGCCCACCCTTCACCACTCAGCCCACCCTTCACCACTCAGCCCACCCTTCACCACTCAGCCCACCCTTCACCACTCAGCCCACCATTCACCCCTCAGCCCACCCTTCACCACTCAGCCCACCCCCATACAAACCCTCCACCCTCACTGAGTCCCCACTACCACTCTTCAGCTTCCCACCAACCACCCAGTACACGCCTACATAATTACCCCAATATTTCTTCCCAAACCCCTAAATGAAATAATGGCCAGGGACTCCCCCCCACCCCCCCACCCAACCCCTAGCCGTCCCATCTTAAATCCTTATCCTCATCCCTTTCCAGTGCTACATAGGCATAAATGCTAGGTGCTTTTTCCCCTGATAATTCCCCCCTCCCTCCCTCCCCCAATAAAAATTACAGTAAATAAGATACCACACCACAACACCCTCCACTACACTTCAACCACCCACCACAACACCCACTTCAACAACCATACATGCACTACACTACAACCACCCACCACCCACTCACATCCACTCCACCACCACCTCACTGTCAACAACCACAAACCGTATACTTTGTTATTCTCCTCGACATTTTTTAGTATTTATATTTACAATATTGATAATGAAATAAGATAATATAATTGAAATAGATAAAAGCGAGAATTAAAAACGAAGGCAAGGAAATGATGCAGTGTTACCAGCGTTTTACAGAGGTTCACGGTGAGCTTAAACACCTAAAGCGGGGGTAGTGGTAGGTGTGGTTGCAGATGTGGTAGTGGCAGGTGTGGTGGGGGAGAGAGGGAGAAGCAATCCTACACACAGGTGTTGGAGGACAAAGGGGGATGGGGTGGGAGGAGCGGCCATGGGAAGGATGGGAGATAAGCGATGGGGTGAGAGGAAGAGGGAGAAAGAAGGGCAAGGAAGGAAGAATAGGGGCTGCATGAGAGAAGGGGAGAGAGGAGGGATAGAAGGAGGATAGGCTGCAAAACAATTAAGGCATCAGTATAAATAAAACATCAATCAACAGGATATAGTCTATGAGAAGCGCTCTGGTCCATGATGCATGCTGTATAATACATTATTGCAGCCTCAACGGAACACACAAAATGCTTCGCTAATTGGTTGATTTTTTCTTACCTGGCAACTATTTGCATCTAACCTTAATGTCACACTCATTAACCAAGACACGTCACGTGATGTAACTACACAAGTGACGTCAGTCCTATTGAGTGTCCCTGTAAATCAATTTGTTTATGCATAGCTAATTATCTTGGCCAGCATCACATCAGCATCAATTCGGAAGTTGACAAACATAATTTCACAATTCTGGACAAAATATTTGTTAAAACAATTTACGAAGCCTACATTAGGCCAGTGCCAAAAATGTATAGCGCTCGCGTGGAATTTCTACCTCATGTAGCACAAAGTGATACTTGAAGTAGTACAGCGGTTTCAGCCAGTATTAAGTTATCTAATCCTTAACTGTAGTCTCTGTTTAATTCAACAGTAAAACGTGTACTTGGTTGTAACAACGATTCTTCGCGGCGGGGATCGTATTCCAGGGACCTGCCCGAAACGCTACGCGTACAAGTGGCTGTACCACTAGTACATGTAACAACTCTTGTATGTATCTCAAAAAAAAATCTAAGCTACCAAGACAGGAAAATAAGTCAATTTAACAACTGTAGAAAGGCTCTGAAGAAATATAATCTCAACATACAAGATACTTAAGAAAGCAGACAAGGTGGAAGACATTGGTGGAAGTTAGAAAAGCAAACAGGAGAGATACAAATAAGGAAGTACTCGCATTATGAAGCTTTGGTAAACAAGAAAAATGTATGGAGGGAAAGACTCGTGGCTCCACCCTTCCATTCACAGCTTTAAGAGGAAATGCGAGATAGATCCCGGACAAGGTAATTAAAACACACTTGGTGCTGCAAATAGCCTGGAGGGGAGGACCTCATTCTATTCGTTACATAGTTTAAGTATTGTGGCACAGAAGGGAAATGCCGGCCTCTAAATTTGCATGATTATTTACATAGAGATAAATGTTATTTCTCTAGCAATTTAAAAACACTGAAAATGATGCAAGGTATAAAAAAATAATGAAATGAATTTACTAATGTATTTACATCAAAGTTGCAAGCGATTTACCGAAACTGAGATGCAATTCGTATATTAATTTTCACGGTAGTTAATGATAAAAGAATTTACACTGCATAAGAGTGACACAAACTCCAGCACCGCACGAACTTACACGAGCGAGCGACATAACAAAGTACCCCAAATCAACCGTTGATAAACAGAATTGATAATTCAGTAACTTAAATGTTGTCTTTAAATGCATGAATTATTTTATGTAACTATGCATAATACTAATTTTTTAGTGGCTAC
Source organism: Procambarus clarkii (assembly GCF_040958095.1). Lineage (NCBI taxonomy): Eukaryota > Metazoa > Arthropoda > Malacostraca > Decapoda > Cambaridae > Procambarus > Procambarus clarkii. Next base: position 2,135,523 of record NC_091178.1, read on the forward strand.
CAGGCTGCTTCGTAGACTTGTGCATGATTCATGGATTTCAAATTTTATACAATATTGCTATGAATAACAATTGACTCAGAAAAAGTCAAATGGGTAAAAACAAAAACATATGAGTGAATATATATGAGTTGACACACACGTGGAAGCTTACAGGGCCTTGTTGTTGTTATAGATTCAGCTACTCGGAACAAGTTCCAAGTAGCACGGGCTATGGTGAGCCCATTGTGGACTTACCTGGCACAGGAGCGGTGCTGTGTTACAGGGCCACCTCGAGTGTCTCATATACTCATCACTGAGGTGAAGATTGATTGATTGACAAAGATTAAGCCACCCAGGAGGTGGCACGGGCATGAATATCCCGTAACTGAGGTGCTGGGTCCTCACTAATTCAACCAGAGTATATAAGATTCCCCCCATTGTAGGGGACAGGAAGCCTGGCCTTCCACAGGATGCCACTCAAAACAGTCTCCTATACTCCCGGGTGCTTATTGACTGCTATGTGAAAAGAGGCATCAGGTGAAAGGAAACGTTGTTCACACGTCTGCAAATCATAATTTTATGGTCAAGTGTCTGTCAAACGACATTTAAAAATATATTGAAAATACTTCACTGTATCACATTGCAATTCTGCAACATGCAGCAATTAACTAGATCAGGATTTTTGTTGATTACGCAATTAATTAACAAATTATTTCTAATCTGTTTTATGCAGTATGTAAAAATAATTATAAAAAGCTCATAATAATACTTTCATCATTACAGGGACTCTATAATTTCCAGAAAATAAGAAATATATTAAAAGTTTTACTTAAATCAAGAGATTATTTCTAAAAGGCTGATAAAAATGACAAAAGATTATCATCAGCCTATTTTGTTCAGATTAAAGGGACGCGTTGAAAAATATACCAAAAAATAATTAGCATTTTTCCATATTTTCATATTTTAGTTTCTAGTTATAACTTTTTTTTTTACAAATATTTATTGGAGACAGTTGTTGATGTCTGTGATGAATATAGTTGTTATGGGTTGTGTGTGTTGTTGTTGTTGAAGGGGTTGTGTGTGGTTGTTGAGGGGAGTGTGTGTGGTTGTTGAGGGGAGTGTGTGTGTGGTTGTTGAGGGGTGTGTGTGTGTGTGGTTGTTGAGGGGAGTGTGTGTGTGGTTGTTGAGGGGGGTTGTGTGTGGTTGTTGAGGGGTGTGTGTGTGTGTGGTTGTTGAGGGGAGTGTGTGTGTGGTTGTTGAGGGGGGTTGTGTGTGGTTGTTGAGGGGAGTGTGTGTGTGGTTGTTGAGGGGGGTTGTGTGTGGTTGTTGAGGGGAGTGTGTGTGTGGTTGTTGAGGGGGGTTGTGTGTGTGGTTGTTGAGGGGAGTGTGTGTGTGGTTGTTGAGGGGTGTGTGTGTGTGTGGTTGTTGAGGGGAGTGTGTGTGTGGTTGTTGAGGGGTGTGTGTGTGTGTGGTTGTTGAGGGGAGTGTGTGTGTGGTTGTTGAGGGGGGTTGTGTGTGGTTGTTGAGGGGTGTGTGTGTGTGTGGTTGTTGAGGGGAGTGTGTGTGTGGTTGTTGAGGGGGGTTGTGTGTGGTTGTTGAGGGGAGTGTGTGTGTGGTTGTTGAGGGGGGTTGTGTGTGGTTGTTGAGGGGGGTTGTGTGTGGTTGTTGAGGGGAGTGTGTGTGTGGTTGTTGAGGGGAGTGTGTGTGTGGTTGTTGAGGGGAGTGTGTGTGTGGTTGTTGAGGGGAGTGTGTGTGTCGTTGTTGGGAGATTGTAGTTACACGAAACTGTTGTTTTTGTATTGCCAAAAAATTTGTATATTTTGTTATGTATTATTTAGTTTTCTTGGTATTTGTGCCTGAGGCCAGGCAATGAAATTGACAACTTTTTTCAGCGTCTTGCGTGTATGTTTTGCGAGTACGCATGATTGCGTGTGATGATCTTGTAGTGCGTGCAATGTACCCCCGTTGTAAGCGTCACCTTGCTTTACGAGAAGTTACCGTTACTTGATCCATTGTTTGCGTTACTTGAACAACAACACCACATGGAAATTACGGTAATGCAATTCCGTTGTTTTCATTACTTCGGAGCACCACGAGGAAGTAACTGACTCATTCCGTTATCTGAGTAACGACGGAACACCGTGAGGAATTAAGTGAATACGTCGAGGCAATTGTAGTTATTGTGACGATTGTAACTGTTACTGCGGCTATACATAAATTAACGTCAAAATTAAAAGCCTATTGTGGCTAATGTGAGGCTGTTGTCAATGTTTTAAGGCTGCTTTGATTGTAGGAACGGCATTGAGAGTGTAATATTGCACAACCACTTGCGAACAACCTCACTGAACACAGTGTTCATTACCACACACAGTCACACACTCTCACACTTTGGACCAAAGAGCCAAAACCCCCCCCCCCCCCCCCGCAAGCACAACTAGGTGAGTACTCATTGCCCCTCCTACCCCCCACCACACACACATTCATCACCCAAGACTCGTTCATCACCCCCACATTCATTTGCATACACGTTCATTACCTTGAACATTCACCACAACACACGTTCACTACCGCGTCATACCTCTTCAAACAATAACAACACGACATAAGCAGGCGATGAGTCACAATAACGTGGCTGAAGTATGTTGACCAGACCACACACTAGAAGTTGAAGGGACGACGACGTTTCGGTCCGTCCTGGACCATTCTCAAGTCGATTGTGTCGACGAAACGTCGTCGTCCCTTCAACTTCTAGTGTGTGGTCTGGTCAACACGACATAAGTTCGTCATAACATGCCACCACAAATGTACAAAAGAACAATGTTCACAACCAGCCCGGATCACCATTACCACACACTCAACGCTACATGAACTCATCATGAACTCATCATGAACTCATCTTATGACACTGACATACTGGCGCACTAAAGACAAAGGGCAATTATCAGACGAAAACGCTTTGCCAGCATGGACAAAATAGCAGGGGAAAACCGGTGCAGATTCAGGCAACACGACCAGAGTATTTGATATGGGCGAGACCATGACTAAGAGACATAGATGGACTAGGCTAAGGGAGCCAGAGTGACGGTATGAGAGGCATTATCTGCAGGCGAGGCAGTGACAGGAGCCAGGGAGAGTCGTGGGTGTGTTAGCGAGCAGCAATGGTAGCGCTCACTCGCTACTCCGCTCCATGGAAAGCTTAGAGGTGCTCTCAGTATCACAAGTTCATTCACCAAACGGATAACTCCATCCCTATTCAACGCCACACCCGTTCAACGCCACACACCCGTTCAACGCCACACACCCGTTCAACGCCACACACCCGTTCAACACGAAACACACTATCAAGGGCAATACGACACTTGTCAAAGAATTACTTAACATTACCTATAACAGCAATCTAACTCACAGGTGACATGATAAACGTCAATTGACATCAAACATCTCCATCGACCTTAGACCACAACACCTTCCAGACCACAACAACTGCCCTACAAGGACCCGGTTGATGGATGGACTAACGGTGCACTCACTTGATGACCTCCGCCTTGTTAAACCGGAGGTTTAACTAACTGTTAAACCGGAGGCTTTGCGACGATCAGAAGGCAGGATACTCAGTGGAGGCAGTAACATGCTGAAGTGGAGATTAGTCAACCATTGATGATTCTGTTGATGTGTTGAGTGATCAGAGTGCGGTGGAGTACTCTGTTCCTATTATTCCTTCCCCATGCGTGGCAGCTCCCGTCCCTGCGTCAATGGGAGTGATTAAGGGTCTTACAACGAGGACTTTCCTCATTAAGGGGGCATTAGAAGGCCACTTCTGACCATATTGATCCATCACTTCCGTCACCTCATTCACCACTTTTGTCTGCTTAAGCCACTAACCCAATTTTTTTAATATAAGTGGTAATGGTAAGTGTTTTTATGTCTTGAGACATTGATCATCACCACCACCTGCCACCCACCACTACCACCTGCCACCCACCACTACCACCTGCCACCCACCACCACCACCTGCCCCCTACCACCACCACCACCTGCCCCCTACCACCACCACCACCACCTGCCCCCTACCACCACCACCACCTGCCCCCTACCACCACCTGCCACCCGCCACCTGCCGCCCGCCGCCACCACCTGCCGCCCGCCACCATTCAAGTACAAGCAACAATACAATTAGCATGCAGGAGACGCCACCGCCACCCGAGCCACCGACCGCATAAAGTTAATGAATGCGGGCATAGCGGCGGCCGCAATACTCGACAACGCCGAGGAAAAACTCAATATACAACACACAAAACATAGAGAGCCACGGAGGACGTGCGGGACTCACTGTATACACACGGAAAGTACTGAGCCGCACAACCATCCATTTTTATAGCTTAATAGGAGATAAATGAACATATGCGAACACAAAGAAGATTCACTCACACACACCACACACACACGCACACACACACACCACACACCACACACACACACCACACACACACACCACACACCACACACCACACACAAACACACCACACACCACACACCACACACACACACGCACACACACACACACACACACACACACACACACACACGCACACACACACACCACACACACCACACACACCACACACACACACACATACAAAACAAACTAACAGCTAGGTTCCCATTGAACTATTAAATTAATAAAAATAACATATTTACAACCCCCTAAGGAGTCAGATAATGAGTTAAATACGTGTTTTTCATTGTTTATAATTTCGAGTATTGGCAAAAGGCAGGTGTTGGGAGCTGGAGCGGGCGCCGACCAAGGGTACCAGACAGACGACCCCAAGGTGACTGAGCAACTTTCACGCTCTGCCACTAGCCAGGAATTCATGAACATCAGAGCCATGCCAAATGTGGCAGACGATTTAACTAATATAGGTTCCTAAGGGAGCGAGAGTTAATATGGGAGATAATAACAGAGGTGGGGGGAGGAAAGACGGGAAAGGCAGGTGTTGACAAAGTGAAGGATATGGAAAATAATCACATACGTATGTTAGGTACGCAAGAGGATGGGAAGAAAGCCGACACGGAGGAAGATAAGTGAGAAGGGACGTAGAGTAGTGGACAAGAGAGATTTGTAGTAGAAAGGGAGTCCGGTACATAGGAGATTTTATGTAGGTAGGCAGACAAAGCAGGTAAGAAAGAAGGTAAGTGGGTAAAGGTGGCAAGGGTACGGAAGGGTGGATAAGCAGGTTGGAAGGTATAGGCATGTAGGGTGACAGGCAGGCAGGTATAGGCTGGTCGCAGCCCACCGATCCTTTCTAGGCGACATGGGGCGGCGTCGCTCCACTGCTCCTATGGCTATCAGCCATCAGTGGCCACGGCCCAGACGTCAGTCAGTCTAGCCAAGCTGTGTAAGCCAGACTAGAATGTGTCAGCCCGGCAAGGAAGTGTCATCCCGATCACTTCATGTTATCATTCGTGGAATATATATATATATATATATATATATATATATATATATATATATATATATATATATATATATATATATATATATAATTTCGTACCTAGTAGCCAGAACGCACTTCTCAGCCTACTATGCAAGGCCCGATTTGCCTAATAAGCCAAGTTTTCATGAATTAATGTTTTTTCGACTACCTAACCTAACCTAACCTAGCTTTTTCGGCTACCTAACCCAACCTAACCAATAAAGATAGGTTAGGTTAGGTTAGGCAGGGTTGGTTAGGTTCGGTCATATATCTACGTTAATTTTAACTCCAATAAAAAAAATTGACCTCATACATAATGAAATGGGTAGCTTTATCATTTCATAAGAAAAAATTAGAGAAAATATAATAATTCAGGAAAACTTGGCTTATTAGGCAAATCGGGCCTTGCATAGTAGGCTGAGAAGTGCGTTCTGGCTACTAGGTACGACATATATATATATATATATATATATATATATATATATATATATATATATATATATATATATATATATATATATATATATATATATAATATAGGATGTGACTACTCGCCTAGTTGTACTTACGGGGGTTGAGCTTTGGCTCTTTGGTCCCGCCTCTCAACTGTCAATCAACTGGTGTGTGTGTTTGTGTGTGTGTGTACTCACCTAGTTGTGCTTGCGGGGGTTGAGCTGTGGCTCTTTGGTCCCGCCTCTCAACTGGTGTACAGATTCCTGAGCCTATTGGGTTCTATCATATCTACATTTGAAACTGTGTACGGAGTCTGCCTCCACTACAACACTACTTAATACATTCCATTTGTTAACTACCCTGACACTGAAAAAATTCTTTCTAGCGTCTCTGTGGCTCATCTGGGTACTAAGTTTCCACCTGTGTCCCCTTGGTCGTCATGTAGTCTCTGTCTATGTTCATCTGTTTTGATTATTCTCATAATTTTTGCATCATCAGCAAACATTGAGAGGAATGAGTCTATACCCTCTCTAAGGTCGTTTACATTTACTAGAAACAGGATGGGTCCGAGTTCAGAGCCCTGTGGAACCCCGCTGGTGACATCTCGCCACTCTGATGCCTCCCCCCTCACCGTTACTC